>NC_046659.1:17103302-17105154 GCF_010883055.1 Belonocnema kinseyi | reverse complement strand
TTAACGTTAATATTATAATTATAAAACATAACAATAATTTTAATTAATAGTTGACTAATTTTAAATATAAATAGTTAAACTTTTAACGAAAACAATTATTTTTTCGAAAAAAAATTTGAATAAGAAGATGAATTTTCTTGTAGTTAAAAGAAATTAATTTTTAAACCAAAACAAACAAAAAAAACTCTACAAAACAGTTCAATTTTCAGAAAAGAAATTTTTCTTCTAATTTGATAAATTTTCAACAAAAAAAAAAATGAAATTAATTGTAAATTCCTTAAAATGTTTTAAAACATACTAAAATATTTAAAATCCTATAAAATCTCTTGAAATTTTGCAAAGTTCTTGACAATTTCTTGCAATTTTAAAAATACCATAAAATATTTTAAATTCTTTAAAATCACGTACTAAATAATTTAAATCAATTGAAAATTCCTTAGAATCTAGTAAAATGCCCTAAGATGTATCAAATCCTTTAGAATCTAATATTAAATTACTGCAATAAATTGAAAATTCCTTAAAACCCTTCAAAATACTCTCAAATATTTCGAAAACTTCAAATTCTTTTGAAAAATTTTGACATCTTTTAAAGATTTTTAAGGTGCTTTGGAGTTTTTTCAAACAACCTTGATATAATTATTAAAATTCTTTGAAATTCCTTTAATTTTTAAAAATGAATTAAAAATTCAGTGAAATCTTTTTGAACATCCTCAAATATTCAAAATCCTTAAAAATCTGTTGAAATCTCTTGAATTTTTTTAAAGCTCTTGAAAATGCTTTGAAATTTTTAAAATACCTTGAAATATTTCAAATCCTTTAAAACCTCATATTAAATTACTGTGATCAATTGAAAATTCTTTGGACCCTTTTTAAATAGTCTCAAGTATTTTGAAACGTTCAAAGTCTTTTCAAACCCCTTGACACCTTTTAAGGATTTCTAAAGTCCTTTGGAATTTTTTTAAATAACTCTGCTTAAATTGTTAAAATTCTTTGAAATTCCTTGAAATTATAAAAATATATTTAAAATTACTTTACATCTTTTAAAACATTCACAAATATCAAAAATCTTTTGTAATTTCTTGACAGTTTTTTAAGCTTTTGAAAATTCCCTGAAATATTTCAAATCCTTCAAAATATCATATTAAATTACTGTAATCAATGAAAATACCTTGGAATCTTTAAAATTCTCTCAAATTTTTCAAATCCTTCAAAACCTTTTGAAATGCCTCGGATTATTTATAGGATTTCTAAATTACTTTGGAATTTTTTAAAATAAGCCTTCTAAATATTTTTTAATTCTTTGAAATTCCTGTAAATAGCACAAATAAACTTAAAATTCTTGGACATCTTTTAAAACATCCTCAAATATTTTAAATCCTTACAAATCTTTTAAAATCTTTTGAAACTTTGTGAAGCTTCAGATAGAAATTAAAAAAAAAGAAGAGTTTAAAAACGTTAAATATTGAAATGTTTGTAGATTAGAGTTTTGAAGGTGGAATCACTAAAAATTCAAAGCTTTCGAAATTTAATTTTCAAAAATGTTCAACTATTCAATAAGAATAATTTTTAACTCGATGGGATTCAAGTCTTCACATTTAAAATTGTAAACTTGGAAGTTTATTTATAAAAAATTAACATTAATAAATAAATTAAATGCGTTCAAAATTTAAATGTATGTTTTTCAATTGAGCAATCTCTGAATGAAATTATTTCAGACTGAAATTTAGAAACATCTTAAGCATTAACAATTTAACTGTTTGTAGATTAGTTTAACTATTAAATTTAAGTTTTAAAAGAAATTACTCGAGTTAAAAGTTAACTATTTCTACAACGATTTTTGTATATAATTATA
>NC_046659.1:17098430-17103202 GCF_010883055.1 Belonocnema kinseyi | reverse complement strand
CTCCAAAATACTTCGACCTCCTCTGGTTTGGGTGGGTGTTCGACAGTAACTGGAGGGTCTTGGAAGAGTCGAAATGGGTCAGAGAGAAACTGTTGATTTTCTTTGATCCACCTCTTCCTCCGCTCTAGACTTCTCTTATCGTCAGATAGTATCCGTATTCTCTCAGCAATATGCTGTCTGATGATCAGCAGCTTTGACTTGTTAAGTGTGTGATAACGGGTCCGGAGTTCGCGCGCGAACTTTCGAACCTTGGCGGTAAAATTCCTGCCAGATGTGATTTAGTCAATCACACATTGAATGTCCACGAAGCTCGTCATCCATTTCAGCTAGATCTTTAGGCTTGAGAGAAACCTTGGTGTTGATGTTTCTCCGGGTCGTAAAGCATCGCTCTTCATCTATTGGATGCCTGCCTGCGGTTGGTCTTAGTGTCGCCTCTCTTTCTTTGTTGCCGGCTTGTTCTAGCTGTGGTAGAGTAGGCGTTCCGCTCACATAGCCCCTTTTACGGAGTAGTTCAGCATGGTTTCGCAGACGTTGTTTGCGAAAAGTGCGATAGCTCCGGGTGTTTCTCGCACTACAGAGCATGTGGCCGTTCCATGTAACCCCGTTCACAGGACACACTCACATCGTAGCAGTCTAGCAAGTCGTGATTCAGTTGCTCCGTCCAACCAAAGGTCACGAGATCCCGCCGATCCATCGCACTGAATCCATTTTCATTGACTCCCCCAGCTCTAGATTGGTCGGCATTGTTGGCCGACCCATTGTCGGGAGCCCTGCGCGTTCTGTTGTTTTGAACTGTACTTACTACAACTATGTTTGGTGTTGTCATTGTTGTTCCCAAGAGAAGCTAGAGAAAGGGGTTCGTCCATCCTTGTAGAGTCCCGCATGCAAGATAAGGCTGCGTACTCTGAGAGGTCGCCCGGTATCCCAGAGTCACCGTTCTAGACACCTCACCCAGGTGCCATTCAGCTTTCAACCCGGTTTTCACACCTCCGCTTGGGGGTTAATTCCTTCGGGACCAACCCTGGACAATTGTCCGCGAATGCCTATTTATTTTTGTAACCATATTCAGCAGAAACCCTTGGTACAGGGACGCTCTATCCGCAACCCGAGGAAGCGTTCGATGGCTTTGTCATAGGCCGTTCGGTTTGATTCTAGAGGAATCAAAACCGAAATCTGAATATATATATGGAGTAATCAGTGGTGTAGTTAGGAGGGGGGGGGGGGTGGCTGTGGGCGATCAAGTCCCCCTCCCCCAGAAATCTCGAATCTGTCATAAACTGTAAGACTTCATTCTATTTACAACTTGTGTCTACTAAACCAGTGGTCGGCACGCTCCTGCCCAGGGTAGGGTAGCCTGCCGTGACTGCTCTACGACCTACATTCAGGGCAGTACCTGCGACCTTGGCCAGACCACCCCTTTCCTCAGGGGTCCTTTGTTAAAAAATGGGAAAAAATGTGAGACTAAAAAATTCGTAATTTTGCAATCAGTGACTTAAAAGTAATATGTTTGGAATCTGCCTATTTTTCGGATTTCAAAGACATGTAATTTGTCCACATTGGATGAAAATTGGAGAAGTATTTAGTATTAAATTGAGTGTAAAGCTGATGTTTCTTGATATTAACTTCTTCAAACTTTTAGATTTTCTAGGCAAGTAATATATTATTGGAATCAGAAAAAATCGTAGGTGCTGATAATGCTATTTTTAAATCGCTAGTTGAAAAATTAAAAGTTGAAAAATTTCCTTACTTTGACATAACTGTGGACAAAAGACCTTTGCTGGAGTAAGCTCACTCACACTAAGGTACATGAATAGACCAAAAATTAGTAGAAAAAATTAAGTCGGGTAGAGCCTGACCATACCTGAAATTAAAGCAAAAACTTTGCCGACCACTGTACTAAACAAAAGTTCTGACCGCTCTGTTGTTTGGCAAAAATGCTAATGAGAAATAGGGATTATATAGAATATAGACATAATTAACTGATTCCATTCATCACGATTACTCAGTGAGTCGACAAAATTTTTGCTTCATTTTCAGGTATGGTCAGACTCCACCCGACTTAATTTTTGTTACTACTTTTCGGTCTATTCATGTACCTTAGTTTGAGTGAGCTTACTCCAGCAAGGGTCTTTTGTCCACAGGCATGTCAAAGTAAGGAATTTTTTTAATTTTTAATTTTTCAGCTAGAGATTTGAAAATAGGATTATCTTCATCTAAGATATTTTCCTATGATATATTACTTTCCTAGAAAAGTTATAAATTTGAAGGAGTTTAATATCAAGAAACATCAGCTTTACAGTCAATTTAATACTAAATACTTCTCAAATTTGTAACCTTTATAGACAAATTACATGTATTTTGAATCGGAGAAATACTTAGATTCCAAATATATTAATTTTAAGTCACTGATTGCAGAATTACGACTTTTTTAATCTCATATTTTTTCCCCATTTTCTAACAAAGGACCCCTGAAGAAAGGGGCGATCTGGCCAAACTCGCAGGCACTACCCTGAAAGTAGGTCATAGGGCAGCCAGGGCGGGTAGTCGTCAATTTCCTCCAGGGTTAACTGCGTACCCTTTCCCTTCTAGTGTACAGCGACACTACCCCTCACTGAATTTGAAGTTGCTCCAGGCCCTCGATGCTACATCCCCTGTGGAGAGAATCCCTTTGCCTTCCAACTTATACCTATTCCTAATTCAAACATACTATATGAATATGTCCAAGAAAATCATTTCATTGTATTGAATTAGATTATTTCCAATTTAATAATGTATAAATATGATATATGAACATTTTATGGACGAAAAATTATACAATTTTCCATTTTTGGTCAATTATACATACAATACAATTATAAATAATAAATAAATAAAAACAATAAATACAATTTTCCACTTTTAAGTTATGGTGGATTATTATTATTATTATTTTTTATAACAACATTCTCTTACATTGATTCCCGTATGTTCCAGTTTTTCGTACAATTTTTCGCTCTTGATCCACTTTTAAATTGTAGTGAGCTTTAGAGTTTAGGGTGAGATAATATGATATCAATTAAGTTGTTTCACACGTTTCAGCCCACAATGGTGACCCTTATCAGTGAGTTTTAATCAATCTATCTATGAAAAGTACATAATGTCTTGTAGGTACGCAGTTTTACAATTGGAAGTGTCATTCTTTGGTTAATATCTCAGTTTTTAAATTATATACATTCCATAAACAAAAAAATTTAATTTAATTTAATTTTATTAATAACTATTGAGAAAGTATTCAGTATTATCAAAACTATGTCTTTTAACGAAATACAACATTGATGAAACAAAATTACAATGTAGTAGTAAAATTTTTTTAAACATTTTTTTAAAGTTGTCAGAAAACATTGCACTCTCTTGAAAATCCCCTGTAGTAAAAATATTAAATTATAAACAACTATGTAGCTGAACAATTATTTAAGTATTCTTTAATAAATGTTCTTTTTGATATCGACAAAAAGTTTATTTTTAAAGGGGAACAATTTTTTCTACGTTTAAAAAATTAATTCTTATGATAATAAAAAAATTATTTCCAATTCACTCGAACTCTTTAGATACAATGTTTAAATTTAAAAACAGAATTATATAATTATATAACTACAATGTTCTTGTCTACAATTTTATTTTTTACTACAGTGTGATTTTGTAAATGCTTTCTTTCACAGAAGTAATTTAAAACAGAAAAATCAGTACATTTGAATTTCAAAAATTAAAATTATAAACATTTTGAAAAATCAAAATTTATAAAATTTAAAGAGATACAATACGTCGTTAAAGGAAAATTTGTATATAAGAAATCGAGGAAAAATTTAAACTACAATGTTCCTCGACAATCTCTATTCTTACCACTGTGAAAAAAATGTGAATCAACTTTTCGGCGGTATAAGGAAAAGAAAAGTTTTTAAAGAATATTTGAATAATTATTTAGCTACAAAGTTTTTTTTTTTAATTTTGTATTTTTACTACAGTGTCACTTTCAAGAGAAAAAAATTTCATTTTCACCGATATAATTCCTCATCACACTAGAAAAATTCATTAATTAACACTATTTCTCTTACATAAAAAAACCTGTGTTTAAGGGTTTTAATAAAAAAATTGGATTTCATTGACATCGCTAAGAAATAATTTGAAGAGTTCTTCGACTGCATTGTTTTCTAAAAACTTAAAAAAATTTGTTCATAAATTTGGTTACAGAATTTTCCTACAACATTTTATTTCTTTTTTTATGAGTTGTTCTTCGTTAAAAGTTTTCTTTTTTGAGAATAGTACTTTCAATTGAAAAAGTGCATACCTGCAAGAAATGATGTACTTTTCAGATTTAAGAAAACTCACTGCTAAGGATCGCCATTATGTGCCAACACATTTGAAACAACTCAATTGTTTTCAATTCACCTGACTCTAAGGCCAACACTCTAAGGACAACACTGCGTACATCAACAATTTCTACAAAACTAAGTTTTAAGTATCAATAGAAAATTTATTTTGAATCACTTCATTAATTTAATGCGGAGCTTATGAAAATTTAATATTTTAATTGCAATTGTTGAGAATCTACCTATATTAACGATTATACCAGGTGTATACATATGAAACCGGTATTGCTATTTAGCGGCCAGTAGGCACACTTGTAGGCACTATCGGAACTTACCATTTGTGCTAATTGGCGTATTGCCATCTGTCAACAATATCCAATACCAAACATTTCAAGTTTCATATGACATCGTGATTTTTTTCGCTCT
>NC_046659.1:17096542-17098330 GCF_010883055.1 Belonocnema kinseyi | reverse complement strand
TTTATATTTCCTCTTAAAATTATGTCTTTTTTCAAAATAAAAAGTCAACATTTGAAAACATTTCAAAATCATCAAAAGTATCTATTCTCTTTTAAATTATTTAAAATCTTTTAAAACTATTTAAAAAATTTTTCGGAACTTTTAAATGTATTTAGACTGATTCCCATTTTTCCTAACATTTTTGAAAAATCCTGCACACAAAATTGTTTTAAGAGCTTCCAGATTTTTTCTAATATTGTAAATCTTTTGAAATGTTTTGAAATATTTTTAAACATTCTCTTTGATTTATGTACTTTTTTGAAATAAAAAATCATTTTAAATCTACCCAGAAATTTTTATTGTTATCCTAATATTTCAAATTCTTGTTCTTTCTAAATTAATTCTTATTTAACTGTTCTTTAAGAATAAAATAAAATACTTTTACCTTCGAAATACAAATAAAAACAAATAAAACAATTATAATCGTAACATTCCAAGTTAAAATTTGTCACTCTGAATTGTGTGTGTGACGATTTGTCTCGGTCTCAAGTCCAGCTCAATATTCAGAACAACCTTCATTTTTTTGGAATTGTAATTTTTCGGTTATAACTTACCGGGCAATCATTTTATTCTTTGAAAGATTTTCTACAAATCTTATTAAAAATGTTTATATTCTTATCCAAAATGAGAAGGTACTGGTTTTTAATAAAAAATAACTTTTTCGGATTTTATCAAATGTCGACATTTTGAGGCCCCTTAAGTCAGAAAAACAAGTTTTTACGTCGGGGCCTGTTTGTCTGTCCGTTGTCGTCGTTGTGTAGTTGTCTGTATACCGGATAACTGTTCCGATTGGATTGGGCTTTGACACACTGTTCGAAAGACCAAAAAGAAAGATCGAGTTAGTTAAACAGCCATTTTTGATAAAAATTCAAAAAGTTGATGCTTTTTAAAAATTTTTAAGACAAATTTGTTTAAAAATTTGAAAATTCTATCCGGAGTCATTGATGGTACAAAAAAATATGAACAATTTATCCTGACAACTTTTTTTGATAAAATCAAACTTACCAAAGTTAAAGGATTTTAAAAATCCAAAAAACCAAACGAAAATGGACATTTGAAGGAAAAAAAGCTTGATATGGAAAAAAGTCAAGAGGCGAAAAACGCTACTTTTTCAAGGCCCCATGATTATTTTATCAAATTCTCATCCATAATGAGAAGAGTTTTATGCGAAAAATGACTTCTGCGAATTTCATGAAATTTCGACGTTTTGAGAACAACAAGCTTTTACATCGGTATCTGTCTGTCTCTCTGGCGTCTACGTCGTCGTTGTTATTGATGTTATGGTTGTCTGTATATCGCATAACTTTCGTAAAAATAGTCGGATTGGGTTGAGCTTTGACACACAGATTTTTTATTTTAAGAATTGTATGTAAAAATTGTACTATTTTTATTTTTATAACAAATATATTTCTTCAATTAAATTGTTGCAATAAAAGTGTTTTGAAGAGATTTTTTTTTAAATCTTTCGGGGAATAAAATTAATATTTATAGGTGGACAAAATTTTGTTTTCTTTACCAAATTTTAATTTCGTCTAAATTTTTCCAGTTGTTTTTACTATAGTACAATTTACATTTGTACCTCGGGCGAAGAAATCCATTCTATTGTTTGACAAATATTCTTTGTAAATCAATATTTTTCACAGAAAGTGACTCCGAGTGACCTTAAACTATAATTTTATAAACGTGAAAAAACTACATTTCAATGTTTTCTATGAAAAACACAATCCCTGAGTGAGAGAACGAAATCGG
>NC_046659.1:17095649-17096442 GCF_010883055.1 Belonocnema kinseyi | reverse complement strand
GAACTTTCGAACCTTGGCGGTAAAATTCCTGCCAGATGTGATGTAGTCAATCACACATTGAATGCGGGACGCGTACTGTCTTGTCCAGCCTATCTTTATGGCGAGTTGATGCATTCCTCTTTTGGTCTTATGATTAACCGTTAGTTTTGTTTTACGGTTGGCATCGGCCAAAGCACTCGCTGCATTATACACACAATAATTGATAGCCCAGAGGTCGAATTCTTCGGAAAAATGTCCATGAAGCTCATCATCCATTTCAGCCAAATCTTTAGGCTTTAGAGAAACCTGAGTGTTGATGTTTTTCGGGTCATTAAGCATCGCTGTTCCTCTATCGGATGCCTGCCCACGGTTGGTCTTAGTGGCGCTTCTCTTTCTCTGTTGCCGGCTTGTTTTGGCTGTGGTAAAGTAGGCGTTCTGCTTACATAGCCCTTGTTGGTCGTAATTTGGCATGGTTTCGTAGACGTTGATACGAAAAGTGCGAATGCTCTGGGTGTTTCTTGCACCACAGAGCATGTAGGCGTGCCATGTAACCCCGTTCAGGGGCCACACTCGCATCGTAGCACTCTAGCATGTCGCGATTCTGTCGCTGCGTCCACCTAAAGGACCCGAGATTCCGCCGAATTATCACATTGAATCCATCTTCATTGGCTCCCCCAGCTCTAGAGTATCCCAGAGTCACGGTTCTAGACACCTCGCCCAGGTGCCATTCAGCTTTCGGCATGGTTTGCATACCCTGCTTGGGGAGTAATTCATTCGGGACCACCCCTAGACAACTGTCCGCGACTGCTCTCAT
>NC_046659.1:17087234-17095624 GCF_010883055.1 Belonocnema kinseyi | reverse complement strand
GGGGGGGGGGGGGTCAAATTTTACACAAACCTAATACCTTCTCTGTTGAGAATGTAAAAAAGATGTATTTTATACATTAATAACATGTCATTTCACAAATTATAGCTTATATTCAATTACATAACCTTCAAATAAATAATCAGTTTTTTAACTTGAATTTAAAATTTCAACTTTATGTAATTTAACATTGTGAAAAGAAGTAATCAACTTAAATAAAGTAATCTGTTTATAACATAAAAAGAATTGGACAACAATTTTCATTCAAAAATTGAAATAATTTTCCCTCTACATTTTTAAAATTTTCATTTTCACGTGAGTTTAGTTAAATCAGTTGTTAATTAATTAATCAGTTCACAAGATAAGAAGTATTAAACAATTATTTTTATTGAAACATTCTAATAATGCTTACATTATATTCTGCTTTAAATTTGAGGCAGCATTTTTATACATGTAATCTATTATTTACCTTGTAAACTAATTTAAACAAATTAAAATATATGTCTTACTTTTAATTTTTAAAATGGAATTCAGACTTTCAGTTCAAAATATCACAGCATCATAAAAATTCATATAAGTGTAACAGAAGTGTTTAAAAGAAAGAATAAACTTCTATACTAATGGTATTAGCTAATATGTATTCCAATGATTTGAAATTAAATAATCAATTTAGGTTACTTAATTAAAAAAATTTAATTCAATCTTTATATACTTTGATATTGTGAACAAAATAAATCAGTTGATAATGAATTAAACATTTCATAACATAAAAAGCCTCAGGCAATTATTTTCTTTGAAACAATGAATTTATTTTTACTTCGTATATTTGTTTAACACATGTATATATAATTTTGAAGATTAAATGCAGATACTTATTGCACAACATCATAAACATTTCAAGGAATTATATAATTTTAATAGGCATAGATTAAATAAGCTAATAAATAAGCAGCTATTATACTACTCATGACTAATATCCAAAGGAAAATTAAAGTTTAATCTTCATGTAATTAAATGTTGTAAAAAAATTAATCAGCCAATAATTTATTAATCTGTTAATGACACAAAAAGCATTAAAGAATTATTTGCATTGAATCTTTCAAATAGTTTTTATTTTGTATTTTTCCGAAAATTTGAATTATTAATAAATTTTTTAAGTATTCCAGAAAAAATAAAAATATATGTTCATGCACAGTAAGGGTGGCGTCCCATGATTGCAGAATTCCGTTGCGTTTTCCGTAAAGCGTCAATTCACTAGATTTTTCCGCAAATAATATTCCCCTAGTTATTCAGAAAAACACTGTGATTGGCTGAAATGTCTAGTGATTTGACGCATTACGCAATACGCAACGCAATTCTGCAATTACGGGACGCCACCCTAATACGAGATGATGAATTTGAAATGTAGATAAATTTCATTTTTGCACTAAATTAAGTAAGTCACTTAATTTCAACCAGAACTGAAGCTTAAGTGCAGTGTCTCCTATCTGACATACGAGTAATGTGATGATTAACTGACAGATATGTTGAGTTTAGGATGATTTTCATTCGCGCGCCCGGAAATTCCATTTGTGCTGGCAGTAGTGTTGGTTCGTTATCTGAAATTACCGATAATGGTAGAAATTTCCGGTAAAGTAGAGGAAATTCTCCGGTAGCGAATGGTAGCAAGGTAGCCACTAAAATTGAAGAAAAAATCTGGAATAATTTCCTGGTTTAAAAAATTGTACACCAGTCAATAAAATTCAAAGCTTAAGTTTTTGAAGCTGAAAATTTGATTATTATTTAACTAAGTGTGAAATTTTTGAAGGAAATTATTTTCATGTAATTATTGATTAAAAAAAGTTATGACGTGAACAAAATGCAAGCGTTGTGTCACTTATGCATGGAAAAGGATAATGTTGAAATTGAGTAGGTATAATTGTTTACAAAATTGAGAATTTTGTACAAAAAGTACTATTCTCTTTGAAAAGTACCCATTTTTCCTAATTTAAGCGGAAAAATGTTCATAGCTCGGCACTTAATTACAAATTTATGCAAGATTCCTATTTGGACTATTTGGACCCTAAAATTGAAAATTAAATTTGAAATAGATTTATGTGAATTTAAATAGAATTCTTTTATCGTCGAGCATTATTATTCTCTTAATTATTGAATTATTATTTAAGCAATGATAATGAATTATATTAATCTATAAGATATTACAAAATAAAATTTGAAAAAATTAATAAATTGTTTGAAAAATTAAATTTTTCAAAAATAAATTTATTTAATAAATAAAATATATGAAAAACTTTAACAATTGTTTACAAAATAAAAATAGTTAAAAAATAAAATTGTTCAGAAAATAAAATAGTTTAAGAAATTAAATTTTAGGAAAAAAGAAATAGATTCAAAAATATTATTTATACAAATAGGATTTAAGAAAATGATAAAATTGATAAAAAAAGCAACTAATTAAAAAAGAAAATTGTTGAAAAAATAAAATTAAAGAAAACATAAAATGGTTAAACAATAAAATTGATGAAGAAACAAAATGGTATAAGAAATTAAATATTCAAAACAACTTAAATTGCTTAAAAGCTGAAATTGGTTGAAGAATGAAATAAGGAAAATTAATTCTTTTTTTAAATTACAATTTTCTAACAAAATAATTGTTAAAATAAAAGTTATAGATATTTGGACCATAGAATTAAAAAGTAAATTTTAAGCAAATTTATGTGAGTTTTAATTAGAATACCTTTTCATCAAAGATTAGCATTCTCTAAACTAATGTATTATTATTTAAGCAACGATAATAAATGACATTATTGAATCAGACACTGAAAAAATAAAAGTAAAAAACAAAATTGTTTGATAAATTAAATTTTACAAAAAGAAATTTATATAAAAAAATTAAATGTAAGACAAACTTGAATAATTGCTTACAAAATAAAAGGGATTGAAAAATAAAATTTTTTATGAAATTAAATTTCAGAAAAAAAATATATTTGAAAATATAATTCAAACAAGTAATAGAGTTTTAAAAAAAAGATAAAATTGCTAACAAACAGTACTTAATTTAAAAAGAAAATTCTGAATGTTATTCATTTTACATTATTCAATATTTATATCAATATCAAGAAATTTGTATTCAATTATAATTGTAATTAAATATTAATTATTCACAAATTTACTTATTTAATAACAGTTATATATTAATAATTAATTAATTAATTACTTGATTATTTTCTCATTATCAAATAATAATGTATTTTATATAGTTGTGTTTTAAACACGTATAATATAATTTGGAATTAGCGAGAAATTGCTAAATTACTATAAATTAGCGTTTATTCTGATTTCAAAAACAGAATCTCAGAGATTAATATCACATTGCATCGACAGAGAGTAAAAGTCCAGAGAGCTGAAAGACGACTCAAAACCTAACTCTTTCGGATGGCAGTTCGCTCCCTTCGGGATAGTTTGAAAGTTTTATCGTTTAAGTTTTCATCGAGAGAAAAACCTTCCAGAATTCTGGAGGTTTCGATCTATCAAAGATGGAATACCGGGTACTCTTCTTTTATCAGTACACAAACTAAAGGACCGATCTTCTGTTCCTGTTTTGCGCGGGATTCAAACGCTAACCAGTTGCTGCAGCTACCCATCCGTTTCTGAGTCACTGAGAAGGAGGCAAAGTCCACTCGGGATGGGATCACTTTCTTCCTGCAGTAAATATTTTCGGATCTTGAGAAGAGTTAAACCTAACTGTCCCTTTTTCGCCGGTTTAGTGAATAAAACCCAAAGTGAGCAAAACTTATTACTCTCAGTCCCTGATTATAATTAGTAAGAAAAATTGTTTTCGGAATATTTTCACGAAAAAAATGTACATTCATTCGTATAAAATTATTAATGTCTATGGTGTTTGAACATAAACACATACTTATTTCCCCACTTCTTCACAATTAAATCACAAATGCAACTTAAACCTTCACTACACTTCTGTTTCATTAATCAACAAATTATTCTTCAACTTCTCTTAAGTCAGAAATTTGAAAATAAACAATTAAATTCGGCGTATTTAATATAATACTTTTATAATTTTAAACTTTACGCGGCAATAAATAAGTTTAGTATGGTCACGCCGACAATTGGACACTTCTGGCATCATTCTCTAGCTTTTTGATACACGCATGAGCATCTTTCGAACTCATGTTACCACTGTGCACAAACTATACCTTTTTAGGTGAAATGACATTTCGGCGAAGTGGACTTTAAACGAATTGGATACCTACCGTTGATATAACTCGTGGGCACACAAGTCCTAAGGACGTCCTGAGGACCTTTTAAAGACCTGAAAAGATCCAAAGGATGTCTGAAATACGTTAAATAATATGACATACAGGTACATTCTAAGGACGTCTTTAGGACGTCCCGGTGCCCACTGGGTATTGACCACTATATATTATGTACAGTATGTAGATGTGTATATATAAGAAAAAATGTATGTATTCAAACCAGGTGTCTATGAAATAAATACTTTTAAATCAAGCAGTTTTTATCATTTCCGTATGAGACATGTTTATAGAAAAACATACAGAAATCTTCAAATTCACATTTTTATAGGTTAACAAAATGTTGTCAATCCAATTCCGTTTCAGCCGGCGAGATACGTATTTTGTACATAAAAAAATTCTGATCAATTCCACTTTAATCGCATTCAAATCGCTTCGTTGGCGCTGTACTCATTCCAATCGCTCTCGTTATCGCGTTTTGACGTTCTTAAAGCATTGAAATGATATATTCAAATATACGATAGAAAACCAATGGAAACGTTTCCATTCTAATCAATTGAAATCCTTTTACCTGGATAGGCCCGGAAATAGTTTCCACTATCGTTGAGAACAGGTTGATCATAAAGGGTCTCGAAGCTTCTTTCAACGTTGGGTCAGAATCATAACCCATTCCGCAAAAAGGTATCCTTGGTATTCCTTTCCTCAAAAAATACAACACCATTGTTAATTTTAAAAGTGACTGTCTTCAAATAGGAAATATTAATTTTCCGTTTGCCTCCCATAATACAATTACTTTACCTGCAAGAACAAAGAAATCAGGGACAATTCGATTAAAAGATACTAAATCAAAAGACATGGAGAAGGGTGGTTGATTATCGTGGATTTAACGAAAAGACTATTAGTGATTCTTACCCTTCACCGCAAATAACAGAGATATTAGATCAATTAGGACGAGCTAAATATTTCTCTGTTATGGATTTAGCATCAGGTTTCCATCAAATACCCATGGATGCCGAATCGAAAGCAAAAACTGTTTTGTCTACTTTATTTGCTTAATTTGAGTTCAACAGAATGCCATTTGGACTTAAAAATGCCCCTGCTACCTTTCAAAGGGTAATGGACCAAGTTCTTACTGGTTTGCAAGGAATTGATCTATTTGTTTATAGGGATGACATTGTCTTCTATGCCTCATCACTTATTGATCACTGTCAAAAATTAAAAGCTCTTTTAGGTTGTTTAAGAACATCGGGATTATCTTTGAACCCTGAAAAGTGTTATTTCTTAAAAAAAGAAATAGTATATTTGGGACATATTATCACCCAATAAGGGGTAAAACTAGATCGCCGAAAGGTAGAAGCTGCATGGCGATTAATCCGTGAGTTTCTAATGCAAATTTTAACGCAGAATCCGAATTTCAACAATTTAAAAGTTGATTTAGCTGTTCTCTTTAGTTTTTTAAAGAGGAACCGAATGGGGTCAGGAGGAACTTCTTGCTATTGTCTTCTGCGTCAACTATTTTTGGCCTTACATATATGGTAACAAATTTGTCCTCGTTAATGACCATAGGCCCTTAGTTTGGCTGCATGGCATTAAGCATCCTGTCTCAAGGTTGGCTAGATGGAAAATCAAGCTGAGTGAGTATGATTACGTGATTCTGTATAAGCCTGGAAAAGTGAATTCCAATGCTGACTTTGTCAAGAAATCCACTGAATGTTATGGGCCCTTTATTATCTACTTTGGATTCCTTTTATGCAAAGCTGATAGCTGTTGTAGAACTTCCAGCTTCTGATAACGAGATTGACCCAGAAGACTTAATGGAGAAAGTGTTTGCTTGTTTTGAGGCTCTAGATGTCAGAGCAGTGGAAAGTAACGTTACTGGGATTGACGTGATTAGTGAAATGAATAATAATCCAGACTCAATATCTCAGAATTATCAAATCGCCACTTAGAAACAGAGTACCAAGGCACCACGACTCGTGACTCCTGTTGGGTGTAGCCTATTAGGGACCCCGTTATCGGTCTCTGCCAATGCACCACAGCTTTTTGGTCCAGATTCGTGGGGACGGAAACGCTCTAATCCCGGTAGCTTAGGTGGTCATTTTAAAGATAAGGATTCCAAAACGGAGTCGAGAAATTTAACTCTCAGTGATGGCAGCCTTATGGCTTCACCTGATGAAGACCTTAACGACTCAGTTAAGATACCTTCATCGGCTCAAAATGGTTTAGGTCAGGTGCCCAAAAAGCAGAAGCCCTTGATGTCCACATCATCATCGGTCCTGAGTGGGTTGTAGGGTGCAGGCTTTGGACGAAATTCTGCTGCCGTAAAGATGGATGACAAACACAATGGTGAGAATATATTGCTCATTTGGTCTCAGCCGATGGTTCGATGATGTCTGAAACTAACAAAGAATCAGTGAGTTGTAATCTCTCCCGAGTTGAAGATTTCTTAGGAAGTAATCCTAAATTAGGTGAAGTAGTAGTCTTCACTCGAAACAACAGGTATATTTTTGTTTTGATTAAGAGGAATAAGTATGATGATCAGCTGTTCTTAAATCCCCGGTAACAAGCGTTGAATTCAGAAAAATTAAGAATTTGTATTACTATGAATACGTGATTTTTCCTCCGTCTAAATAATCTGTTTTAGATTTCAATAATTTATTTAAACGTCTTAAAAAATGCAACAAAGAAATCTGTGCAAATATGTGAATTTAAATAATTTTAACTCTAGAGAGGTAGAGTTGAATTGGTGAGATTTAAATTTCAGAATTTACATTCCGCATGAAGGAATTCAAACAACTTATTACATATATTTTGTGAACTTATTAGAACGAATTAAATAAAATCAAAATGTGAGCACTTCTGAGGAATAAAAGTATCTCTGTGAGGTGCGTTACCGGTACAATTAGTGGGAATTAAATATATTGAAAATACGTTCTCTTTGGGAGAATAGAAAACTGTGTGGCGGTCGCTATGGAAATAGAAGTAAATAAGTTTAGGAGGTATCTTATTCATATTGTGGCATTTTAGGCAGATGGAAAAATCGCACATTCAAAATAATAGAATAATCTTCACTTTTGCGCTGAAATCTGAAAATATTATTTTTTCTCTATTTTACGCTTATTACCGGGTCACATATCTGGTGCAATAATTGCATTAAAAATGTAATGAATACTCTTAATGTGAAGAACGTGAAGATTTCAAAGAAGGAAAATGATCTGGATCAGATCTCTTGGCTCTCGATTGAGCAAATGTTTCCAAGCATTTTGTCGGGTCTGAATTATTAGTTGTCATCTGCTTCGGTGAAATAATTATTCCAGCACGTCATGAAAGAGATGACATAATCAAAGAATTTCACGAGTCTGCTGCAGGTGGACCTAAAGGTTCCTCAAAATGTTATTGGTCACTTAGATCTCAATATTATTGGGATAACATGAAGGAAGAGGTTAGAAGAATCGTTAGCTTATGTAAAAATTGTTTGAGAAATAAATTGGTTAGAAGGAAAACTTATCAACTAATGTTGATAACTGACATTCCCAAAGAACCATTTGAAAAGATTCAAATTTACATTATTTTTTAACGCAAAAAATTAAAAATTCCTTGGAACATTTTTAAATACTCTCAAATATTGAAATTCCTTCAATATATTTTGATACACCTTGAACTTTTCTTCAAAGATTTTTAAAGTACTTTTGAATTTTTTTGAATAACCATTCTCAAACTTTTTTAAATCTTTGAAATTCCTTTAAATTATAAAAACAAATTAAAAATTCCTTGACATCTTTAAAAACATCCTCAAATCTAATCTTAAAACATTTTCAACTATTCTATAAGGATAATTTTTAGCTCGATGGGATTCAAGTCTTCGAAGTTTGAATTGTAAAATTGAAAGTTTAATTATAAAACATTAATAGTCATGGATTAATTGAAAGCGTTCAAAATTTAAACTTACGTTTTTCAATTGGGCAATCTCTAAATGAAATTATTTCAGACTGAAATTTAGAAAACAGAAAAATTTTTAAATGTTAAAAATTTTAATGTTTGTAGATTAGTGAAAGTATTAAATTAAAGTGTTAATAGAAATTACTCGAGTTAAAGTTTAACTATTTCTAAAACGATTTTTGT
>NC_046659.1:17081611-17087134 GCF_010883055.1 Belonocnema kinseyi | reverse complement strand
AAACATGCTTTAAAATTTTGAACGCTTTCAATTTATTTATGATTAATAATTTTTTGTAAATAAACTTTTAAGTTTATAATTTAAATTTTGAAGACTTGAATTCCATAGAGTTGAAAATTACTTATATTTCATAGTTGAAAATAAGATTTCGAAAGTTTTTAATTTGTATTGATTCCATTTTCAAAACTCTAATATACAAACATTTCAATATTTAACTTTTTAAAATTGGTCTTTTTTCTCAATTTCAATCTGAATATTTTAAAAATTTCAAGAGATTTCAAAAGTTTTTAAAGGATTTTAAATATTTGAGGATGTTTCAAAAGATGTCAAGGAATTTTTAATTTATTTTTCTAATTTAAAGGAATTTCAAATAACTTTAACAATTTTATCAGAGTTATTTCAAAAAGTTCCAAAGTATGTTAGAAATGTTTAAAGGGTGTCAAGGTGTTTCAAAAGATTTTGAAAGTATCGAAATACTTGAGAGTATTTTAAAAGGTTCCAAGGAATTTTCAATTGGTTACAGTAATTTAATATGAGATTTTAAAGGATTTGAAATATTTCAGGGTATTTTTTAAGTCTCAAAAAATTTTTAAGAGATCTCAAAAGATTTTAAAGGATTTTAAATATTTGAGGATGTTTAAAAAGATGTCAAAGAATTTTCAATTCATTTTTATAATTTAAAGGAATTTCTAAGAATTTTAACGATTATAGCAGGGTTGTTTAAAAAACTCCAAAGTACCTTATAAATCTTGAAAAGATGTCAAGAGGTTTCAAAATATTTTGAAGGTTTTGAAATATTTTAGAGTATTTTAAAAGGTTCTAAGGAATTCTCCATTGATTATAGTAATTTAATATGAGATTTTAAAGGATTTGATATATCTTAGGATATTTTAGGAGATTCCAAGGAATTTTCCATTGATTTCAATAATTTAGTATGAGATTTTTAAGGATTTAAAATATTTTAGGGTATATTTAAAATTGCATGGAATTTTCAAGAGATGTGCAAAATTTCAAGAGATTTTTAATATTTTAGGATGTTTTAAAACATTTCAAATATTTTCAATTCATTTTAATAATTTAAAGCAATTTCAAAGAATTTAAATTATTTTCAACTTTTCAGGTTGAAAGTGGGACTGCTTTGTTGAAAATTTATTTGTTTTTTTTTGGTTGATGATTTATCATTTTATTCGAAAAAATTTGTTTTTTGAAAATTGAACTATTTTGTAGAAAATTCTTGTTTGTTTTTGTTTAATAATTAATTTCCTTTAATTACAAGAAAATAATTCTTTTTTGTAGAAAAATTGACTATGATTAAAAATTAATTTTTGTATAGAAAGTTAGACTTGGTGGAAAATAAATTTGTTTTGTGCAAAGTTCATGTACTTGATTAAAAATGCCTTTCTTTAGTATACAATTCAGCTTTCTTGATAAAAGTATAAATTTTTGTAAACAAATTTAGCTATTTGTTGAAAACAAATTCAACTACCATTTTTTTAATTTATGTATCTTATTCAAAAATTTTTTTTTCAAAAAACTAATTATGTACATCTGAAAAACATGACCTCGGAATCGACTTAAGCATGAAATTCAGAATAATGCGAAACTTAAAAATCGCCAATTTCTTTAATTTCTTTTTGATGGGGATCGAGATTGGCAACCAAGATATCTTTGTGGTAACTAATTAAGCAGAAACCAATCTCTGGCAGAAACTTAATTGGTAAATCATTTCGGAAATTGCTAATTTTTGTCATTTACCGACGCGCAACGTGCGCCTTCAAAGTAACTCTTAGGTAATCCGCCAAGAGGGCGCAGTTATCAGCACATGTTTTTCACATTCTCTTATTCCATTATCTTGGCAATCTTCCACCTCACCTCTGGTGACGCGTCACTCGAGGTTTTCTACGTAAAATACCTGAATGAAGTAATTTACGTAGAAAACTATAGAAGACCGGCAAATTACATGAAAAAGATGGCGGTTATCTCTTTTGAACCTTCGAATTTCCTAGCATGTGGCATAACCTCCTTCAAATCTTACTTAATTTAAGAATTCTAGATATTAAACTAACAAACGGTTAAAATGACGGGAAAGAAGATTTCTACGAGGATTCCAAATATCCCATGGAAAGCCCTAAGTTTTGAAAGAGTGAAAGCAAAATTTAACAACATAGACAAAAGTGTAGCTAAGTGCCTATTTTTCGATAAACTATTGACGAACAGTGGTTATAAACGCCTTCTAGGTCATAGGCATCTAACTAGTGTTGAATTGTTATTAATTTTTGCAATTATATTATATCATTATCATATATTATATTTATTATAATACATTAATTATATTCTAACCTGCATTCGAAAGAATTGTTCATAAATTAGTACACGTTTAAATAACTTTTAAGATCATAATAAATTAATGACGTGTAGATGTATGTACTTCATATAAAAAAAAAATTTTTTTTATCACGAAGCTAATACCAATAAAAAGGCATCTTTATAACTATATTAACTTTAGTTGCTTTTACCGTGAATTACATTTTTTTCATTTTCAGAAAATTATACTGTTAAACTTTAGATGTCGGACTTCAAATGAGAATTTAAATTTGAATATAATTTCAATTCCATTTTTCCCCTATGCAATAATCGTAATTAATCAATTAATTTACAATATTGGTTATCAATTCTGAGTTCGGAGAAATAAATCACTTTTGTTTGTCTCAATGATCAATCTCGTTTCTGTCGAGTTTTAAAATTAAATTTTTGTTTATTTCCGACAATGCGACTTAAAATAAAATCACTAAAAATATGAAAAATGAATTAAGAATAATTAATTACTGCACTGATAAATGTTATTTAATACATTTTTTCAATAATTGGAAGAAGACCTGAATTTATCATAAATATTAAATCTGAATATTTATGTCATTCAAAATCAGCACGTTGGCAAATACTTATCGGGTTGTCGGCGCTACGTAAGCGCAGTTCAACCCTTACGAAAATACACCGTTCGGAAACCGTTGAAAGGGACCATTCGGCTACCGTTGTAAATGACCGCTGGTTTCTCAACGGTCTTTTCGCGCGGTGGCTGGCCGCTAAGACTTTTTCTATGAATGCCAATTATGAAAATTTTCCTGGAAGGTGAGAGTGCAGAGGGAAGGTTCTCTCTACGGTGAGAGTCACTGTTGGGGAAATGAATGGTTCGGAAGTCCAGTAAATGGCGACAGACTTGTCGAAATCACGAAAGTAGGGACTCTTCATATTTTCGACCCTCTCTCTTTTCTTTCCTTATAGTAATTGTTCACATCCAACTTCTTATTATTTTTAATAGTTTTTATACAGAAAAAAAGTCAATTGCAGAATTAATTCTTCCTTTCAATTGCCATATAACTTTCGAAAAAATACTATTTTTTATTCGCTTTCCCCTACAGGCCACAATTTTAGAGGTTTATAGGTATCCTCGATCGCATTTGTTTTATCTTGCTGACCATAATTGTCTTGAATAGTGTTATCAACTCCTGCTGTTTATATTCATTTAAGATGGTGCATTTATTAACTTTTACGATTCCTAGTACAAACTATACTATGGATTAGTTATATCATAATACATGTCAGTACTGAAGTATCGCAATGCTTGATGCGACTGATCATGAATTTCTACACGCAGAAAAAAGAAATGTAATATTTACTAATCAAGAATTGTAAAGGGTTTCTTGTAACCGTAACAGTATAAACTGCTCTTAATAAGAGGATGAAAATGTCAAAATCACTTAGCATTTCGTAAATGTCTCCGTAAAATTAAGGTTAATTCAACGGTTATCCTTCAGTAAAATAAACCTCTATTCCCTCGTATTGCATACTGAACATGTAAAATCCACTGAACCGAGATTACAATAGTAGTGCAGTGGACATTGCCGAAAGATCGGTACATGCTACTGATCTGATCGGTTTGCTTAACTCGCCCCTAAAGTCGCAACGCAACCTATCCGCGCGGAGCACCGGTTGAATTCACGACGCAATCGGCAATGAATGGATTGCATCACCTAGAAAACATTCCTTTTTGACATTTCTGTGACAGTCGTCACATTACTTCACATTCTCACTTAGCAAGGAAGGGGTTTCATAAAAATAGCACCATTTTGGATGGCACAACTTATTCACAGATCGCGTACACTTGAGAGATTATTGGAGCAAGATGTGTTTTTGTTCCGTGACTGTTTCAGCTGACGTATAGATATGATGTGAATGCTACAATTTTTGCTGTGTGCCGCGATGGCATGGTTGCGTATTCAGAAGTCGTTTCCGAGTTCACCACCCTCAGTTATAAATGCATTTCAAAATTATTTTACAGATCGCAACTCGTATACTAGTGTAGTGGTTAAGACCAAAGATATTATAAACGTAGATGCGGCACGGGGCGTCGAAGTGGGGAATTATATATATATATAGGACATCACATTTTCTGCCCTATCGAGGTGCTGCCCTCATCGTACTACGAAGTCGAATTCTTGTTTTCCCATTCTTCGTAAAATATGACGGTAAAGCAGTAGAAAGATTTTTTGAGGTTAGAAAAGTTTGACATGTATGTATCGCTGAATTTTTTCAGATCTGAAGCTTGATCCAGGTTTTCGATACAGTCTTTTTTTTAATTATAAAAAAAAATGTTCTCGAAAAGTCATATTTTTAATTTTTAAAAAAGTATTATAAAAAGACATTTCGAGATAAACAAGTGTGGAAAACATTGTTCTTTGACAAATTATTTTTTTAAATTGAAATAATCAAATATTTATACCAAAGAAACAACTTTTTAAATGTTTGAAGTGTTTAAATATTAATGTTTAAATTTAAAATAACAATAATTAAAACAAAATATATCTCTGGATAAGATATTTTGGTTGAAAATGTACATAGTATTTTTTAAATCACAAAAGTTCTTCCGAAAAATCGAAATGTTAATTAAAAAACACGTGTTTTTGTATATGAATTTGTCTGTAAAATTGTTTTATAATTTTAATTTTAAATTCAAACAATTTTTAACACTTTAAATATTAAACAAAAATGTATTTGATAACAATATTTTATTACCGTATTTTTAATAAATAATTAATACTGATTAAGAAACAATTTTATTGGGGGAGTTTTATTATTTGGGAATTTTCAAATTCGTTAATATTATAAACTGTTCAGGAATTTTATTAGTTTTGGAATTGTATTTTTCGGGACAGATTTTTACCGAGTCTGGAATTTTATTTTTCGGGATATTTCAGCCGTCCTCATAGAATTACAGAAAATTTAAAAACTAATTTAAGAACTATTTATACTCTTTTAAGATACCAATACAATTTACACAATACTAATTTAAAATTTGAAAATTTTTAGGCCTTCAGTTTAAGAACTTGAATTTTAAAGTTAAAATTGCTTCATTTTCAGAATATAGCCTTACTGTTTGAATTTTCAGAATTTTCATTATAAGTTATAGGTTAGGTCAAAAATAACATTCTGGGATTCGAAATTGTTACAACGCGAAAAAGTTTT
>NC_046659.1:17080358-17081511 GCF_010883055.1 Belonocnema kinseyi | reverse complement strand
GTGAGATGTACAGTCGCGGAACGGAAGACTTAAGATGCATACTTTTGTTCATGTGCATAACCTTTCTTGTCCCGATATCAAGAGATCTGAGCTCGTTCTTCGCCCATGGAACTACTCCAAATGAATAGAGTAGCGCCGGGACGGCAAGCATGTTCGTTGCAGATACTTTGTTCCTCGCCGACAGTTCGGAAGACCAAATCTGTCGGATGAGACGTTTGTATCTGCTACGGAGAGTATCCTTTATAGATGTCACATCCTGAATGCGGCTCTGTGTCACGCCCAGGTATGTATAAGTCTCTCCAGCGCAAAGGTGTTGTATGGCGCTTCTATCAACGAGCTCAGGATCTTCAGGGATGCCATTAAGTTTTCCTCGCTTCAAATAAACCTTGGCGCATTTGTCTAACCCAAATTCCATTCCAATTTCCTTAGTATATCGTTCGACAATCCCCAGAGCTAGATGCAGTTTCTCTCTCTTTTTAGCATAGATCTTAAGATCGTTCATGTAAAATACATGAGTGACCTTGTACTTTCGATCTGCAGGTTTGCCGCACAAGTACCCGTCGGAATAGCGATAGTCAATCCAGGCCATCGATAGGTCACGCTGGTAGAATGCTGCATCTTTGCAGACACATCTATCGATGAGCATGTTCTCCCGAAATCCGGCAACGCCTTTCTTTGAGCCTCGTTCTTCATACATTTCTTGCCACACAGGTTCAATTTCCCGAACAATCCTATCATTTAGGATAGCTGTGAATATCTTATAAAGCGTGATCAGACAAGTTATTGGCCTGTAGTTCTTCAGGTCAGCTAAGTTGCCTATTTTCAACAGGAGTATTGTGCGCCCTTCCACCAACCACTCTGGAATCGGCTCTTCCGACTTCAAATATGAGGTGAAAATACGGGCCAAATGCTGATGGGTTGAAGAAAAGTTCTTTCACCAGAAGCTTTTGATACAATCTGGTCACGGTGCGGAATAGTTCTTCATCCCTCTTAATACATTTTTCACCTCCTCGGTAGGGATGGGTGGGCATTCTTTATCAGGTGTTATGAAGGCAACACATAACTCCTTGAAACTATTTATATTTTCTGAGTCTTCGTCCAGTCTATGCTGAACTTCGTAGACTTCTCTCCAAAATACTTCGACCTCCTCTGG
>NC_046659.1:17073215-17080258 GCF_010883055.1 Belonocnema kinseyi | reverse complement strand
GATTTTTTTGAAACCAAGATGATTTTTAATGATTGTTTGAGCGCTTCCATAGCTAATGCCCACCTGTAAAGCGATTTCATGAATAGTGAACCGCCTGTCACTGTCTGTTCACTTTCAATATTTCTTGATAATTGCTGCAGAAGCTGGACTTATCAATTCCTGCCCAACACTTCTGTGGGTCCTGTTCTTCCATAATGCTGTCCTGTAAGGAAAGCCTCTCCTCAATCTCTTCTATTGGGGACTCCGCATACAGCACGTTTATTATTTCACCGTCTCCTGTATTATTTAAAGCCATCTTAAATGCCTTGCCTCATTCGGATGGGTTATTGTTTTTTATATTTCTTAGTTCTTCTCGCAAGCATTTTCTAGGCCATCGGTTTGTGTCCAGCTTACTTAGCTTGCTCAGGAACTTGCCCGCTGATTTTTCTTCTGCCCCAGTCCCATTTTAAATCCATTTTTAATCCGAGATCCCCGCCCTGTGTGTCTCCCCCCACACCTTGTTGATCATTTGTTGCGTTTTTCCAGCCACCTTTCTCACATAGGTATTGTATTTGTTTCTGGTCGTAAACCAGAAGCCCAGGTATAAAAATTCGTTGACTAATCCTATTTTATTGCCCTTGTATATCCAGCTCTCCGTTTTCCTCCTGCTGCAGTTTTTGAAGATCATTATATTCTTTTTCAACGTTCATTTCCATCATGTTATCTTTTGTCCACTTTTCTAGGGTCCTCAGCATTTTATCTAAATCTTTCCCATTTTCAGCAACTCGTACTACATCATCAGCATCTAGCAGGGCAACAATTTTCACACCAGAGCCTGGCCCTATACACGAGCCGCCCTCCCCTCTTGTTTTCAGTTCTAGTTCCAGGTCGTTGATATATTTGTTAAATAGTATAGGACTTAATGGGCAGCCCTGCATAACGCCTATTCCAGTTTTAAATTTATCTGTTAGTCCTTCGTTAGTTATCACCTTATTCCAGGTGGTTTTGTATATTTCCTTTGTTATTTTTAAAAATCTTCCTTTAATCCCCTATTCTCCATCTTATCCCATAGTTTCCCTCAATTTACTTTATCGAAAACCTTTTTAAAGTCAATAAATGCAGCATATACTTTCCCTCCTTTATTTTTTTATCTGTTGCCCACCACTGTATTCAGTACGAACACCTGATCCATAGCCCCTGCGCCAGGTCTGAAGCCTCCCTGCGCTTCTGTTAATTTATTTTCTTTTTCTATTTAGTGGCTTAATCCTTTAGCCATCACAGATGCTAGGATTTTATAGTCTGTGTCCAGCAAAGAGATCCCTCTGTAGTTGTTTGTTGCTCCTTCGTCGTCTTTCTTGTGTACTGGGAAGATTGTAGATGTGCGCCATCTTTCAATTAATTTTTCCTTTTGCTACAAATCTTAAATTATCTGTACGAGCTCCTCCTGCCCCTTTTCAGGTAAGTGTTTTAGGAATTTCGCTTGCATGCCATCTTCTCCTGCAGCTTTATTTGCTTTCATCAATTGCAAGGATTTTTCAACTTCTTCTTTACATATCGGTGCATTCAGACTCCCTTGTAGCCCTACTCTTCCGCCCCTTCGTGGACGACTGATTCCATTAGGCGATCCAGATCCGATGCTTAGCTGGGGTCATCTTTGGATATCATGGGCTTTAATTCTTCTTCCATTCTTTCAGCCATTCATTCTTTCAGCACGCCGCTTTCTTCTTTCTTCTGAACGAATTCATTGCTTTCCACCACTCCACAATATTAGAACTTCTAGCCACCTGTTCTTGCTTTTCATCTAGCCATTTCTTGATTAGGTTCAGCCTCAGTTGTACTAATTCCTTTTTACATTTCAGGTACTCCCGCTTGTTGTTCTAGTCTCTCTGTTTCCTAAATTTGTGTAGCAGTTTAAACAATTTTCGTCTCATTATCCTATATTCACTTGTGTCCCAGCTTTCTTCCCGGATGTGGCCGGTGCCTTCTTTTGCTAACATGTTCGTTATTTCGGCGGCTTTGTTGATTGATTCGGTTTAACCATCCCATCTCTGTTCCGGGTCCTGATTTAATCTACTCCGTTCATGCCACAATCGCAGCCACTCTTCCCTAAATTGTTCTGCCTTTTTTTTTCCTCTATTTTACCTTCCGCGAGCCTATTCTGCTTTTTATTTTTCCCTCATTTCTATATCCCCATCTTAATCTGTAGAAGACGGGAAAGTGTTCCGAGCCTTCTTGCGCCGCTACACGTAAGCCAATGAACCAGTCAGGGACGACCTTTATCTCTTCCACTTTCATGACGATCAGATCCAACACCCCACCAAGCCCGCCACCGTAGCCTAGACTGGTTATTCTTCCATCTTCATCCCCTACTCCTCTGTCATTCATGACAATCATTGCCCTCTTCTCACACCATCCTAATTGGAGTTTGCCCTCACTTCTCAACTTTCTATCTTCGGATTTCCTTTCCTGTATCTCTAAATCGTCGTCTAAGCCGCAATCCGCCACTCCTTGTTCTGCTCCTATTTTTGCGTTAAGGTCGCCAGCCACAATCACTTTCGTAGTAGATCCCTTTAATTTTTCCAGTCTGTCTCCTAGCTTCTCTAGGAAGTGTTTTAGTTTTGATGGTTTATTATTATATCCTCTGATAATGGCATAGTTATCTTCGGTATTATTTCTAGTTATTTCCAGTATGAGCCCGTACTCCTACTCCTGCACTTTCCTAGTCGCCTTTAGATCCCTCCTTATGCCCATTATCTGTCCGCCGGCCTCTCTGCCTTTCTTATGTTCTTTGGTGGCTGCTTTATTATGCTAAGTGAAATCTTTGTCTAAACTATCCATTCACTTTGCCATTCTCATTTTTTCTAAGAACGTTTCTTGAAATACGACAACTTCAGCCCCTTTCCATAGGTAGCGGTTCTTCCACACGTTCACCAAGCCCTCATCATTCCATTGTACTACGCACAGTTCACCAGCTGTCTGTTCTTCCTCGCCGTCCGTCTCGAAATGAGATTTCTTCCCGCCTCTCTACGTATTTTTTTAAGCTTAATTCTCCTTCAAGTTCCTCCCAGACTAGACACGTGCCATCGATCCACATTCTCTGATAGCCTACTTTTGCTATTTTGTGTTTTCGCCTGTCTCCTGGATGTTCTCTCAATGTATCCCTCTTTAACGATTCGCCATAATAGCTGCCGCCCCCTGACACATCACTCCCCATTTCGCTTCTTTCCGGCTCTTCCGTTTGGCTCACTGCACTTTTGTTCTCACTCAGCCCCTTCTTCATCTCATCTACCATAATTGCCTTATCCTTACGTTCTACTGGCGATCTTGAGAGCCTCCATCTCGCTTTGAAAATGTCTGCATCCTTTTCAAGATGCCGCTCCTCGGCACCTGAGTACTCGAAGGCTGAGTCCGGGTCTGCTGTTGCTGGTTGTTTAGCAACTAATGGGCCAGTTCCCCAGCATCCGTCAAGTGTATTTGTCGCAGCTGTTTTGTCTCGAATCGTACATTTGGCAACATCTCCCGGCACTGCGTCCTTGCGTGGTCTACCCCTGCCTTTTTTTCGGCTGTTGTCGACGGGTTATTAGCGTTCCCTTCTTTATCGACACTGTTGCCGCTAGATGTCTCCGATATCGCCTTCTCCTCCGCCCGCTTCTCAGCTTCTTCAACCATGCCTGATTATAACCTCTTTTCCACTGGGATTTAGGAATGGCCTTATCGATGAGATTACCTTTGCCCGACACAAACCTATTATCACTAAGCCTTCTTCCCTCCATTTCCACACTCACCACCACCACAATAAGGATTCCGTAGCACCCGACCGGTGATTATACGCGTTAGAAGCTGCTACCCGATAAAGCGCGTTCACACTGAACCGCGGCCATTTTTTCAATCAACAACTTTTTGAATCTTCTTGAAAAATCAAAATTTCAAATTTTGACAGCATACAAAATAATGGAAAATCCAAAAAGTCCAGAGAAAACATTTTCAAAAATAAAGAAGTCCCTAAAAACTTTATGTATTAAAATCCCGACTAGAAAAATTGCTAAGAGAATTTTCTTTTGATATACGAATACCATCAAAATGACTTAAAATTGATTTTAGTTGCTGATCAAAAGCCAGTTTTAAAATCATATCCAGATATATCAAGTTCGAAAATAAACAAATTTTTTTAAAATTGGAATGAAAATTCCTGCTTGAAATTTCTCTTCTAGATTTAGTACTGATACACTCCTAACCTCAGCGAGTTTTAATTCATTTCAGTGACTAATAAAACCAAGTTTTGAGATGAGGTCCAGAGAAAACATGATATGTATTTCTTGTAGGATCGATCTGTGAAAAAAAACAATGGTAATCTATTATTAAATTCAGAAATAATGTTTAAGTTATTAAACTGATTATTAAGTATTAATTGTTAAATTTACAATAAGTAATTATTATTTAAATTATTATTGCCGACACTGTCAGTGATAAACATACAAAACCACAAAACATTTGTTTGGTGAAGAATAATCAATCTAAAGTATAGTAAACATGCCGGGCCAATCTGTCATTATTTCGAGGTTATGTTCATATTCACGTGCTTGTCCTAATCGCTGTAGGTAAATGTAGGTAATGTCAATTTAAAGTTTACGCATGTAATTTTTTATTTACTTTATTTAATACATATCCTATATATTCACAACATACCTTTTTTGCCGCAAATAAGCGTTAAACAAAATTCACTCTTCGCCCACTGGAAGCAACTTCAAAGACGCGAAATATGAAAATACTCCTGTGCAATGGCTTCTTCCCTGCTGTTGAGCAATTCGGGTAGCATCAAGTTCGCATTGTATGTAAGCTCTAGCGTGTCCACCCTGTATAACACTGTCTGAAAGTTTTAGTGTGTATATTGTTATATGTACTGTGTTTTAAAGCAGTAACAAATAACTTGCAGGTGATATAAATACGGACACAAATATAAGTCATTTTTAAAGATTAAGAAGCAATTTCCTGTTTACAATTTATATCATCTCTATATATGTACGCTTTAAAAAAATGTATATATTTATACAACTGCCAATATATAATTTAAAAGTCTTTCAATTTTTAGTGCATCGAGTCTCTTCATTTTTAAAGCTGTAACCTACAAAATCAGAACATTGTACATTGCAAACCTTTGTGATTAAATAATTCTAGGTAGCTTACGTATGGGCAATTATTAGTAACCTTCAAATTTTATGCACTGCTTATTTTCAGTCAGGAAATTATTTAATTATCATATTGTTATTTTATTTAGAAAAAGAATATATTTTTTGAACATTCTAAATAAAGTTAAATCTACTTTATGTGGTTTATTTTAATTTGTAAAAAAATTAACAAGTATTTGTCCTCATAATAATTTATTATATGCACAGTATTCGCAGTATTTTTCTTGTTGTGGAAAAAATAATGCAATAGAGTATGAAATTTATATCTTCACAATTATAAACTATTATCGCTTCATTGTAATATTTGATATCGCTTCTTTGAATTACAAAAAATTGTACTTCTATTAATTAAATAAATATTTTACGTATAAAAAAACCTTTTTACGAATACAGGTTTCATCATTTGTATGGTTAATTTACAAGAGATTAAGCCAAATTTAATATTCACGAGAATTTTTAGGAAGCAGAGTTTAGAAAAAATTTCTGTCAGGGATCTGTAGGTTCATTTACTTTGAGTGACGGGGGCCAACGCTAGATGGCGCTGATTTGGAACATAAGTCCTCAAAACGATACATGGGAATTCCATCACCATGGGACTGCATATTGCAAGAGCGATCTGCTCGCAGGATTAAAAGACTCAAGTGATATAATTGCAAAACTTTAACATTGCCCTCTTCTTTCCCAGTTTAATGTAAATAAGTGGTATTTTGTACAAAAATCTATAGAAAAAATTTTTTCGCCATGAGAAACACCGAAAATATGTCTCAAAAAACTGTAAAAAAATTCAAGATTTTCTTGATACAAAAAAGCCAAAAATATCAATTTAAAAAATCTCTACCTTATGATAACCAATTTTTTCATTTTTCCTAGCCAATAAGATGAATTTTCTACCAAAAAAGCAGGGACTGAGAGCGAAATACGTGCGGAGCTGAAAATGCGCTCCTCGCCAGCTCTTCTCCTGTTTATATTTTCTCAGCGTTACGAGCGAGGATGCTCTATGCGAGCTTCGTAAGCTTCGCGAGAGCTAAGACTGAGGTTGTTTTCGATATAACGCTTGGAGCGCGCTTTATGTTCACTGGGGTGCTCAACCTTTTTAAATCAGGAAACTGTAAGATGGTAACTGTGGACGATCTTATTGGTTAGAATTGGTGCAATTTGCAGGTGTTATAAATGCTGCCGTAATTTTCATGAAAAACATTGCAGAATGGTTGAGTTTTTTCATGATTTGCTGTAAAAGTGAAGCGTTCAATACCTTGCATTATCAGGTAAATATAATCTTTAAATATCTAGTTTTTACTACCTTCCCTATGGTATGTTCCCTATGGCTGGTATGGTGGCCTGTCAACGGGTATTCATTGAGTTTCTCGCTCAATGTGACCAACCCCCTAAGCCATGGGCGTAGAGTGATCGTGCCCATGGCACTTTAACACCTAGGGGTTACGAAGGTGTCCTAATGGCCACTCGGGGACACCGGACGACCTCCCCGAGTAATTAGTCTTACCCTTGCAAAATTACCAAAAGGTGAAGGGGAAAGGAAGTTGGCGGGGGGGGGGAGGGGCTGGGACCTAACAGGTCTATTATAACCCTTTTATCCCAATCTGTCTCTTCGACAAGCCTTACTCAGGCGGCGGCTTTCCCCCCAGCTTTTTCGGGAGCTGAGGATGTGACGGCCCCTCTGAGTGAGGCTTTGGAAACGGGAGTAGCCAATTAGTCCCCTAATAAGAAGAAACGCATTAGCGATTCCCTAAAAAGGAGACTGAGGGGGCAAGCGCATCGGGCTAGTGGAGCAGCTGCAGTATCTGGCACATCGGTGACCACAACGCGGATAACCAGCACTGAGGCTGAAAAGCGAAGAAGGGGCTCCGAGAGTACCCCACC
>NC_046659.1:17059815-17073115 GCF_010883055.1 Belonocnema kinseyi | reverse complement strand
AGAGGACTGACCCCCTGATTGTGGCTTGTGACGGATACGAGATACTCGGACTCGCTGCTCACCACAGAGCAATTAGAGCTCCTCAGGGAGGCTACCTGGAGGGCGCTCGAAAGAGTGTCCCCAGATCAATGGCCAAAATTTAAGACCCATTTCTGCAGGGTAGGGGTCTTTGTATTTGTGGCAGCGGAACCAGTGGCATCTGTTAAGGTGGGTCGCGTTGAGTTTCTCCAGAAGATGGTTAAGGCTACGGAGTGGTTCCCAGGTAAACTGATGGACCCGCATGTGGTTCTCCGTCGGCTGGAGGATTTCAACCCGTTACTTAAGGTAGCGTCCTGACGGATCGTCAGGCACGATATGCCTCAGTAAGAGGACACAGCTGGAGAGGTTGTACCTAGTTGTACAAATTCCTGAGTCATAGGCGAGGGGCATTGCAGCCCTCAACAACAGGACCTTCTACCTTTATGGACAGGTCAACTTTAAAGTGGCCAGCCAGGGGCAGGAGGAACCTGTCGGTGGACAGGAAGATCGGGATCAGACCTATATGACTGCTCCCGGTCTAACCATTACCTAGATTAACTTGCATCATAGCCAAGGCGCCTCTGCAGTTTTGCAGATGGGCAGTGAGGCACCCAGGTATCTCACTAATCCAGGAACCCTGGTTAGTTCGAGATACCATTAGGGACTCAGGGGGGCTGGTTTTTGTTACAGGGACCCTAAGGCGGCCAATCCAAGGGCATGCATACTGGCGAAGGGAGTCAACGTCGTTCCGCTTCTTGAGCTATGTTTCACAGACCTGATGATCATAGTCACGGATCTTAAGAGAATAGGAAGCCTTGTCATGGGATCGGCTTACTTTCCATATGACAGCGACACCAATCCACCAGTGGAGGTACATACACTGGTTGAATACTGCAAGGTAAGGGGGCTTCCTTTTCTATTGGGGTGTGATACTAACTCTTGGAATACCTAATGACCACTGATTTCAATATTATTAATACGGGGAACACCCCGACGTTTCGTAATTCGGTCAGGGAGGAAGTCATAGACATCACTCTCTGTACCGGTAGTTTTACAGATAACATCAAGAGGTGGAGAGTCTCAAATGAACCCACTCTCTCAGATAACTCACTGATAGAGTTTGTGTTGGAATCCGCTGTACCCACCGGCCCTAAATGGTTCAGAAATCCAAGAAGAACGAACTGGGGTCAGTTTTCCACAGAATTAAGCCCAGGTCAATTAGAGACGTGGATACCGTGGTGATGACAGCCGAGGTTTTCACGGAAGCCATCAAATCCACTTACGAAAGTAATTGACGACCTTCAAAAGTCCGAAAGGCTGGAGAGACACGCTGGCGGAACGCGAAACTCGAACAGACGTGTCAGTTCTGGCAAAATGAAGGAACTATGGACTTCATTCACATCGATGAAGGATGAGTATAGGAGTGCAATACGTATGGCAAAGCATGAAAGCTGGACCGACTATTGCACTGATATCGAGAAAGGAGTAGAGGCGGTCCGACTGGACAAGCTGCTTTCTCAAAATCCGGAAGACGTCTTTTTGTGGACGGCTTTAGGCTTTTACAAAAAGACGTCATGAGGTGGTAATAAAGACGTTCTAATCTAGTCCTATAAAGTATATCTTCAAGATGTTATCAGATCGTTTTAAGGATGTCTTTAAAAGGTCCTATGTCTGGCATTTCACCGTCTTAAGGATGTCTTGAAAGGATATCCAGGGGACAATGTCGTAAGGATGACCCAAGGACATCTTTGAAGCGTCTTGTATAAGATTATCATAATTCAGACTGAACCCCAATTCAACGTATTTCTTTATTTTTCTCTCAAAAGACTTGAATGCTTAAATGCTCTGAAATATTAAAAAAAACTGATTGAGACTTAATTTTTAAGATTTATTTTTTAAAGTTCAACTTAAAAATATTTCGGCTGTGAGATTTCTCTAAGTTTTATTGTGAAAATGTGAACGAAACCAAAAACATCCTCTAGAGTAAGCCCGAAACTGTTCTAAAAGTGGAAAAACTGTTTTATCATAAATTTGACAATTACACGAAGATATCATGAAGTCATCATAAAGACACCATGAAGACATCCTATGTGATTTCCGTTCAAAGTTTAAGTTCAATGCGCATAGGAGTTTCACTAGGTCACTTGTAAAATATGAAATACCACAACCCTAAAATCGGTAAAGTGGTTTTTTTTAGGACAATGATGATCCCTTACTAGGATTACTTGAAAAACTATAATATACAGGATACATTACGATTTGAATTAGGAAATTCTGCTAAATTAAAAGAATCAAATTTCTTTAATGAGGTGCTTTTGAGGACTGCCCTACCGGTAGAAACCTCAAATAATATGCTAAAGATTCTCAAGGCTCTGAGAAGCTCTGAAAAATTCTCCACAGTCACTCAGGTAGATATATTTAAAGGTGCATTGAAATAAGAATTCAATCATAAATAATAAGCAGAGAGGCTATATCAATAGAGTAGCCGACATTCAACGGTCCTTTGTTAAGCTTTCGGATTAAAATTTAAAAATAGATTTTTTACATTTCATAGTGTACAGCCTAAAACATAATAATTCGGAATCTACGGGTTTAGATGATTTCAGATATCTAACTTTTTTTTCTAAATGTTTAAAATTGGAATTAGTACAACGTTTCTCGTAAATGGAATGAGATACGCCAAAAAAGAAAACATTTTTTAAGTCGACTAGAAAATTGTATATTAGTATATAAGTTATAATTATAAATAAGTATAATGAGAAAATTTATCAATTAAAAACAAAATGTTAATAATTTGAAGAAAATTTTTTAAAGTGAGAGTCTGGTTAGCGACGGCCAACTACTGTAAATAACTCTGCCCGCCCGGTACTTGACGAATAAAAAAGAAACATTATATTGCCGTCGCATCACCCTTAAAAGGACCACTAAAAGGACCTTGAAAAGCTCTCAAATCTCTCAGACTATCTCAGAGACTAAATCTTTCAAATCGAACCTTAAAATAGTGTCAAACCGGCCAGGCTTTTTCAACTGAGAATACTCTGAGATTTCTATCGGCAGGGTGCGTGCACACGCCGGCGAATTTCAGTTTGCGAATCTCATCCTAGTCGCACAACGATAAATTCTTTTACTATCTCAAAATGAAGGTCAAGTTCGTTAGACAACCGTTTTTGGACACAAATTCAAAAAGTGAGCGTATTTTGAACATTTTTGAGACCACTTTTTTTAAAATTCAATACTATTTTGTGCGGATATTCATATATCCTGATATATTCATATATTCTGTACAGACACTTTCATAAAAATAGTTTTTTCTGACTCAGGGAGTCTCAAGACTTGAAGATTTTATGAAAACCGACCCTTTCCGATTTTACACAAAACCAATACAATAATCTTGTCACGCCCATTTAAAATTTGTTTAAGCACACCGTGATCCTTTATAACATTCTGAGGACGTCCGTAGGTTGTCCTCAGGACGCCCTTGATAACATCCTGAGGACGTCCGTAGGTTGTCCTCAGGACGTCCTTGATAACACCCTGAGGACGTCTGCAGGTTGTCATACGGACGTCCTTAGGATGTTATCAAAGACATCCTGAGGACAACCTACGGACATAGTCGGTTTCTATCAAATCTCTACGTTTTGAGACTCCCTGAGTCAGAAAAAACTATTTTTTATGAAGGTTTCTGTCTGTTGGTCTGCCTGTAGTCTGTAGTATTGTGTGCTTCGGCACACTATTTCAGGACCCAAAAAGAAAGAAAGAGTTCATTAACTAGCCATTTTGTATAAAATCTCAATGACTGAGCACATTTGAAAAACTTTTCTAGATTTGGAAATTCTATTCTCGGTTGTCACTAGTACTTTGAACCAGAACATTTTAAGCCAAACAACGCATGATATGAAAAAAAGTCCGGAGTAAATGAATGTTTCTTTCAGGGAGCCTTACAATGTTATCATAACAATCTTTTTTTAGCATAACAACTTTTGAAAATTTTATGTATGGTTTTCCGTTGTGCTCAGAAACAAGAACAATTTATCTCAACGACGTTTTTCGATAAAAGCAAAATTATTAAAGTTATAGCATTTTCAAACACCCCAAAAATAAACGATAATTAACATTTTAAGCCAAGCAACGCACCATATAAAAATAGTTGGTAAACAAAAATGTTGCTTTTTTAAAGCCCTACAATATTATTGTGTTTCGATATTGAATTTCATACTCTTAATGGCTCACATTATACTCACAATGTCTTAGAACATAAAAAGACATTTTTAGGACGTTCTTTTGATGTCCTGGTGCCCATAGGGAGATCTTTCACTTTTTAGCGTGAAAAAATAATCATGTCTCTTATAGGTATGTTTGGGGCGTCTTTAGGACTAGCCCTGCGGACTTCTTTGGGGCAACTTTAGGCCAGACATAGAACGTCTTTAGGACGTCCTAAAGTTGTCTTTATAACGACCTTGGGACTTAGACGTCAATGTCCAAGAATGTCCCAGGACATTCAAAGACGTCCTAATGACGTCTTTAGGATGTTCCGATATCCACTGGGATGCTATTCTCGGTCTAAAATTGCCCGGCAGAGGATACTCAGAGTCTCACGGGGATACCTTGACTCACCTGATCAAGGCACATCTTTCGGGCTTCACAAAGTTAGAAGATGGGGCGACGGACCCTCGGAGGCAATCAAAGCCGCCTGTGCACCAACTGGCTCGGTTATACTTCACCCAAGGATTTCCGACCGATTAGCCTCACATCTTTCCTAATAAAAACATGTGGAAAGACTCGTGGACAGATATATCCGCGATAAGGTCTTGCCAAGTAGTCCTCTTCACAAGAAGCAACACGCCTATAGGGCTGGTCACTCGACTGAGAGTCCTAGCAAAGCTAGGAGCAAAGGGAAATTTGACTGAACCTGAGCCAGTTGTAGGCATTTTCAGTAGGTTTGTCACTGAAGATATTAACAGTTGGCTGGCCGAGGAACATCAGAATGATGCGAAAGAAATACTTAAGCTCGGGAGGAAGAAATGTTTATAGGACATGGAAACCTCCGGTACCATAGACATAAGATAAGGCTTGAAGAAAGTCCCCTCTGTCGTCTGTGCGGGAAGGATAATGAGACTTCCACTCATATCCTCTGTCACTGCCCTGCGATTGCGGGAAAACGTGTGACTTTTACAGGCAGCTTCTGCGTCAGTGAGTCTGAAGCGACCGCCACACAGTTTTCTATTCTCCCAAAGAGAACGTGTTTTCAATATTTTTTAATTCCTTCGAATTGTACCGGTAACACACCTCACAGAGATATTTTTTATTCTCCAGAAGTGGTCATATTTTGATTTTATTTAGTTCCTTCTAATTAGTTCACAAAATAGGTGTAATAAGTTGTTTTAAATTCTTTATGCGGAATGTAAGTTCTGAGATTTTAATTCTAACTAATTCAACTCTGCCTCTCTAGAGTTAAAATTATATAAATTCACACATTTGAATAGATTTCTTTGCTGAATTTTCTGAAACGTTTAAATAAATGATTAGAATATAAATAAATATAAATTTGAATATTTTTCGAGTTTATAAGTTATAAAAAGATTTAATAATGAAAAATATGTTAAATAAATTCTTTCGTTATATTTTACTAAGTCGATAGAGAGGAATACAATTTGCACTTTTTCTGTTCCCGTTGGGGGATTTTTAGACGGAGGAAAAATCGCGTATTCATAGGAACACAAATTCTGAATTTTTCTGAATTCAACGCTTATTACCGGGAACAGCGTGGCCGCGATCCTCTCACTATAGAGAGGGCGTTGGGCCACGCTTAAGGCTAATAAGGGGATACAATATGATCACCCAAGCGTTAGGGGCTGTGACGGTCTCAACCCAGATTATTGTATTGTAAACCTAAGCGCAAGGAAAGATATTTGCTAAGAAATCACTCGATAAACGAATATTGATTGTTTTATATAAAATCCCTTAAGGCTGTCGGACTTTAGCTCTAGCCTCAAAATTCAATTAGCTAATTTCACAAAGTATATGTACAAAATGCGTACCGCTTGGCACATAAATAATATTTTATTCTAGTAGGTAGGGCAGAATACGTAAAATTTTACCTCCTAAAATTAATTTTTTTGATCGGGTTGAAGCTTGGCCGGAATATATTCCTAGTGGACCTACATTGATCCACCATACCATAGGTTCATTTATCGTCCGGTTGTCAATATACAGGGGCCTGGAGTTTTTACTTTTTCACACGTTTTTTCACCTTCACGTTAGTGTAACTTCTTTTAAGATCATCGGATTGGACTTCCATTATAGTGTTTTGGAGAGCTCTTTTAATATACTTAAAGACTATTATAACGATATCTTAAAAAATTCGAGCGTAAAAAACTAAATTTGACCAAGAAAACATTTTTGGCCTATTTTTTATTCTACATGATTTTAAAGGGTATTAAGAAAGGTTTTTTTAAATCTATTTTTTTCAAAAAATGAATTTAAATTTGGATTATAAAAAAATTGACTACATTTCCGGCACACTTTTTATTCGGCATTATTGTAAAGAGTATTAAAAAAGCTATTTTGTGAAATCGATTTTTTTTAAATATTTTTTTTTCTTCAAAAAAATCAACTTCGATTTTGATTTTCAAAAAAAAAGTATGAAAAATTAAAAAAAAAATATATATATATAATTTTAATAGTATTAAATTTCATTAAAGTAGCGTGTAAAAACACTATAATAAAAGTCCAATCGGATTATCCTAAAACAAGTTACACTAACTTGAAGGTGAAGAAACGCGTGGAAAAGTGAAAACTTCAGGCCCCTGTATATTGACAACCGGTTGATAATTCGAGCCAAAAATTTTGTGGATTACTGTAGGTCCACTAGGACTATATTGCAGCCAGGTTTCAACCCGACCCAAAAAATTAATTTTAGTTTTGAATAATTGAGGTATTCTGCCCCATATACCCATATACAAAAGTACAGACTGTTTAATTAATTTTTGCTTCAAAAAATTATATTAAATAGTTGTTGCTTATGCATACAAACTCTTATATGACACGCTCAGAGCAAAAGCGAACTAAAAAAAATAGTTGCGCAAAAGCGACGTAAAAACACGCGAGAACAAAAACGACCTAAGAATTCGTGAGAGGTAAAACGACACAAGAATAATGGGAGAAGGTTCCCCCCACCCTGCTCCTTTACACCACGCTCTCCCTCCTTGACGATTCCCACTCCTCTCCCGGCAGTACCACGCTCAGTCAGGCTGAAACTTGTAAACATTTGAACTCGTATATTTTTCGCGATTCATGGTGGTATTCGAAGTTTTTTATTTTAATAATGGATTTGTCCGACAATGGTAAGTTAAATGTTATTCAACTGAAAAAATTTATTCATTCATAATCATTGTATTAATGTCTTATTGTGCAAGTCTCTTGAAATGATTGATTAACTTAGATTGTTTTGCATCAGAAAATATCCAAGATCCATATCAATTCACGTCAGATGACTTCTCTGATCATGAATCAGGTGAAGAATTATGGAAAACCAACGAGAACTGAAATGTGCTCTAGAGAGAGAAAAAACATTTGAGATGTAGACCTGCCTTTATCTATTTCAGGACTCTGTCAAGTGATTTGTTGACCCCGGGTATTGCCTAAATATTTTGTACGGTTAATTAAAAAAAAGATAAACAATACATTAAAAAACTGTAGTTATAATAAATTGAATTTTAAAGAACGTGCATGTGAAATAACCTGTTAAAGATAGATTATTTTAAAAACTAGTTAACCTTGAATTCTTCTTGAAATTGGATTGAAAATGCTACAATAATAATCGTTTTGTGAGTTCAAAAATAATGTAAAAACTGTCAAAAATTTGAAAAATATTTCTATGACATAAAAAAAAATCATTTGTATTGCATAGGTACAAAACTTCATATTTTGAGGTTTTGTTTTTGTTGGAACATTTTTTATTTTACTATGTTCAATAACTTTACTTACGTATGAAAACATATTCCCATGTAAACGTCTTGACAACGCCCACAAACTACAAGGGCTGCCACCATTTTTTACATTTATTTACAATAAATTATCATTAAATAAATTATAAATAAATCAATTCTGAAAAGTGCGAAGTCACATTATTGGTGCACTCGCGACACAAAGCACGGTCCTGTGCTGCGCCAAACTTCACCCAACGAAAATATTCTCGACCAATCAGCTTTGTATAGAAAGAGATAGGTCTACATCTCGTATGTTTTTTCTCTGTCTAGAGCCCATTACCGTTCTCCCCATAGCATTACCGGTCCATTTTTATATGTCAATGATATTCTCCCACAATTTTTAAGGGTATTCTGAATTTGTAACTTTTTTCATAAATTCCTTGCAACTGAAAAAAGTATACTTGAGAATATTAAATTTTATTTCATTAAAAAAAGAAAATGTTTTTGCACATCCGTAAGAACGCAATTAATTATTTTCGTTTCCCGATTTCAATATTTTTTCAATTAAAACTCACTGTAATTCATATTTATCGCACATCGTTTATTTTAAAATTATTATAATATCATTATTTTTAGTCAACAAAAACATAAGCTACGAATGAGAAATTAAAAATATCAAATTGTTAAATTCAGGATGCTGATTTCTTTTTTAAATGTTGATGTCGAAGAAACCTGAATTTAAAAGATTTTGTATTTCTATAATTTTGGATTAGTTTAAATGTTGAATTTTCGATTATTTTAGAAGTTCTGGAATTTTAACCTTTTTTAACCGGAAAAAATTGAGCTATAAATTACAACATCATTCCAAATTCATGTGATCGAAGAGTTCGAGCTTTGAAAATAGTAGAAAATGTGGAGTTTTGATTTTTTTAAGATGTGATCGAAAAATTAAGCAATGAATAAAAATCCTCAAATTTCTGAAACTTTAAGAATTCTGATGTTTTTGAATATACCCACTTGAAAATTTATAAACTTTCGAAGAATTTTGTAAGTGTTGTAAGTTTTGCAATTTTTAAATTCCTAGAGATTTTAGGATTGCAAGATTTCAAAGTATTTTCCACTTTCGACGTTTTGAAGTTACAAAATGTTTAAATTCTGGAAGTTTTTAAGCTTCAAAATTTTTAAAAATGTTGAATTTTTATGCCATGCATGAAGAAAATAGTTGAATGTTATATTTTTTCATAAATTTTGTGAGTTATTGAAGCTTTAAAACTTACATATTTTCAAAAATGTTCAAAAAATGTTAAACTTTATAATTATCTCAAAGTTGATAGTTTTCTGAGATTCTAGAATCTTTAAGTTTTTGTATATTTCAAGTTCTGCATATTCTGAATCATCGGGATTTTTTAAATTTGTAAGTCAGAGAAGTTTTAAAAGTTTTTAAGTAAACGGATATTGGAGTTTTAAATAACAAAATAGTTAAACTTCCAATCAAAGAGATGAATTTTCTACTAAAAGTATAGATCTGAAAAAAATGGTTTCTCAACAAAAAGATTCAACCAAATCTTTTAAACAAAATAGTTAAGTACTCAAGTAAAGAAGATTTCTTAACTAAAAAATTGCATTCTTTATAACAAAATAAAATTTATATTAAAGCAAATGAACTTTTAGTTCAAAAAGACAAATTTTCGAAAAAATTAGTTAAAGTTTCGGTTAAAAAAGATTTCAGTGTACTTTTCACGATCAAAATATAAATTTTTGAACAAGAAATAAATTTCGACAAAAAAAATTGAATGTTCAATCCAAAAAGACGAATTTTTAATAATAAAGGATTACTTTTCAACAAAATTTCTGAATTATCTACCAAATAGTTACATTTAGCCCCAAACTTGTTGAACATTTCTAAACACTTTAAAGATTTAAAAAAGGTATATTCTAGATTTCTTAAATTTACAAATATTTAAAACAAATGAAAAATATATCAATTATTTGAAACTAATACGAAAGATTTCAGAAATAATTCAAATATGTTGAACTTTTTCGAAATGTTTCAAGTAATTTCAGAAGGTTTCAAAAGACTTCAATGATTTTAAATGAACCCTAAAGATTAAACAAAGATTAAAAAAGCTTTCACAAATATTGAAAAGATTTCTTACAAATTTTAAAAGATGTCAACAAATTTCACCAAAATTTCAAGGATTTTACAGATTTCTTGGGTTGCAAATATTTCACAAAAATTTTTTAAAATTTCATGGAAATGTTATGATTTCGAAAAGGCTTAAAGAATTTTAAAGACGACTTACATTGGCAAAAAATTCAAAATCGCATATTGAAAGTTTGAAACAGTGAAAGCTTTATACTTTCGAAAATTTAAAAAGTCTTTCAAGTTTTAAAAGAATTTCCAAGCTTAAAAGTTCTACGATTCCAGAAATTTGAGAGTTCTGGAATGTTTTGAGTCCTGAATGTTTCGAAGCTTTACGTTTTTTTTTAAAGTTAAGAACTAGATTACTAGAAATTCCTATGTGATATTGAATATTTCAACGTAATTTGTATGTTTTACAGAAACTGTTCAACCGCTGCAACCACTGCCAACAACAAAAAGAAAAAGGCAACGTCAGAACCATGCAAGGCAAATAAATAAACAGAACGTCCAACGAGGACTGGAAAGGCGAACAAGATCGGGAAGGATAATCAAAGCTAAAAAGTTCAAGGCTCAAATATTATGCAAATGCAGAATATCCTGTTTACAAAAAATAGACATCCTAAGACAACAGGAACTGTTCACCGCATTTTATGATAATTTGGACGCGATCCAAAAAACTTTGATTCTTCGGGCTTCGACTACGGCGTCGCCAACCAAAAAAAAGAATCAAGAAAATTTTGTGCCCATTATTCCACTGCACAAGAGGGAGATGAAGATCGAGTATAAGTTGGTCGATGGTCAAGGAGTTTCGCAAAAAGTTTGCAAGAAGTTTTTTCTTGGTTTGTACGCAGTGTCCCCGTCACGAGTTTACAGAGACATAAAATCCGCAATTTACAACCCAAGTGAATCTGAAAGGCGTGAAAGATCAACACCACCAAACAAAACCAGTGCCGTGACCAGAAATGGGGTCCACGAATTCATCAATAAAATTCCGAAGTACGAATCGCACTATGGAAGATCATCGTCCCAAAAAAAGTATCTCCCTCCTGATTTGACTCTCATAAAGCTTTTCGATTTGTATACATCTCGGTGTCTAGAAAAGGGTCTGATTCACGTGTCTAACTACATTTTTCGTCAAATTTTTCATACCGACTACAACCTTAGTTTTAAACGAGGCTATACAGATACGTGCAAAAAGTGCGATAGTTTTAAAGCGATTCTACAAATCCCTCTTCTTTCTCCAGAATAGCGAGAAAGCACCATGAAATTGCAGTAGGAACATTGGAAATTGAGCATGCAATTACAGGCCCAGTTTAAAGAAGACGTCTCTATGGGAGGGACAGACACCGTTGTGTTGACTTTTGATTTGCAATAGGCCTTCGCAACACCTTTCCTGTCCGTTAACAGCGCTTTTTACAAACGACAACTATGGACATACAACATGTGCATTTATGAGGAAATGCAGAAAAAAGGTATAAAATTTTTTTTAAATACTCAAAACCATTCGTAAAAACTGTTTTAAAACACTTGAATACTGTTGAAATATCAGAACTCGGCAAAAAGCCTACGATAATTAACTCAAGCAATTCTAAATCTCAAAAAATCTGAATTCTTAATTAATTGTCAATTAACTATCAATTAACTCTTAATTCTCAACAAATCTTAAATTCGTAGTTTTTAAAAAATAGATCAAAAACCAATAAAAATAGAAACTTTCTGATATAAAAGATACAAAATTTGAAGGTTCAAAAAAGGTACTCTGGCGTCTATGCATTGATTGGAATATTTCAAAATTTTCCAACTAAAAAAAAAAAAAGTTTGAAGACTTAAGACATATATAGTTGTTTTACATAAAAGCAATTAGACCACTAATAAAGTTACTAATAAATTTATGCGTTTTTGTGTTACAGGGTATATGTATGTTTGGACAGTAAACGTGGCTTCTCGTGGTGGTCAGGAAATTGGTTCTTGTTTATTGAATCATTTGAGAACCCGCCTTCAACCAGGAGTCAAGAAAATTATCCTGTACTCGGACAGCTGTGGAGGCCAGAACCGCAATATCAAAGTTGCGATGATGCTGAAACATTTTCTAGCTTCCAGCAAAGTCGACTTCATCGCGCAACGGTTTTTTCTATCAGGGCACAGCTACAACAGCTGTGATCGATGTTTTTCATTCATCGAGAAAAAAAGTCGTGAAAAAGAAGCAGCTGCAACGCCCGACGCATGAACAAAAATTATCGAAAGCGCCTGTATTGATGATTTCATCAATACAGGTTTGGTCCATCTTTTTCCTTTCACGAGACCGATCACGAAAGCTATGTATGAAGATTTAATGGACTTGATGGAATTTATTCTAGTGGGATGTAGCGCATTTTATGAAGAGTTAATCTCAGATGACAAAAACCATCGACTGCGGTTTAGCCAGCGGTGTTAGTGATAGCGAAGAAGACTGAAAAAGTGTGAGAACAAATTGATAGATGCTTGTGCCTAATTTGTAGAATAACTTACGTTAAAATTTTTTTCAACTTGTGAATAAAGAATCATCAACTGAATACCTAGACTTGTTTTCTCCTTTGACTTAGCACATCCAATACTTTGAATACTAACTAAGCAATTGTTCAACATTAAAATATATAAGAATTTGTGAAAGATATGGAATTTCAAATTACTAAAGTTCAATTTTTTTTAGAATTTCGGAGCAATTTCTAAAGTTTTTCCCAATTTTTAAAAGTCTAAAAAGTTTTCTTGCTTTTAATTTTTCGAAGACAAACCAAATATCAAAATTTTAGAAAATCTTTGAATTCAAAAGTTATAGTTTCAAAAAGTTTGTTGAAATTTTCACGCGAAAGTCGCACGGATTTTCGAAGAATGTCTGTATTTTTCTTCTTCTTCTTTATTCATAATGTGTCCCCTAAGGGTTTACATGACTTCCATTCCTTACAATCTTTCCGTTTACATCTATATATTTTTTACAATCTTATCCTTTCTATATATACAATTATTTACAACTATTTACATAAAGTCTTATATCTAGTTCCTTATTTCTATTTCCTGCGTTAGCGCAATTTAGGACTTATTAGTAAGCGAGTGAGCGAGCGAACGAAAGCGTAGAGTGCAAGCGAGAGAGAGAGTATGAGAACGCAAACGCATTTTAGTCTACTTATCTTTTACTTTACCATTACTTACAATTTTCACGCTTCTAATCTAAGCG
>NC_046659.1:17047442-17059715 GCF_010883055.1 Belonocnema kinseyi | reverse complement strand
AATTTCCATGCCCTCTTACCCGCTCTAATACTTAACTTATCCCTTTGCGCTTCTTCTCTCACCATATATCCTGGCGTCCTCCAGTCTGCCCCTAGTGTCCAAAAAGTTCATTTCTTTGTTTAAAAATTTCACTACTTTGTTGTAAATTCGATTTTTTTTATTCAAAACTAATTCTTTGAACTCAAAATTTAAATCCTCAATTTTTGGTCAAAAATTAAATTATGTTGTTAAAATTCCATTTTTTGTCGAAAATTTAACTAATCCATTTTTGGTTTATTAGTAACTTATTGTGTTAAATTAAAATTCGTTTCTTTATTCCTCTTGTTTAAAATTTTACCCGTTTAGGTACAAATTAAGTTAAAGCGAAAATATTGAATCAAAAATGGACTAGTCAAATGTTTGGATAAAAAATTGAATTTTCAACAAAATGCTTCAATTTTAAAACAAAGGAATTGACTTTGAAGTAAAAAGTTTAGTCTTTAACCAAAAATGGGACAGTTAAATTTTGAGTTCAAAAAATTAATTTTTAATAAAGAAAAAAATCTAATTTAAAACAAAAAAGGGAAAATCATCAACAGTAAAAAAATAATTATTACCCGCAAAAAAAACAAAGTTTCACCAAATATTTAAATTTTAAAGCAAAAAATATCATTTGAAAACAAATAATTTAATGTTCAAGCCAATCATTTTCTACCGAAAGCACCAATTCAAAATTTTTTTAAATCAAGCTTATAATAATGAGAAAACGAATTTCGAAAAAATATATCAATTTTCAACGAAAAAAGGTTACATTATTAGTTTAAAAAATAAATTAGTATAATTTTCAACAAAAAAAGAAAAATAATTTTTAACCAAAATAGATTCATTTTCAAACAAGCATAATAATTTAATTCCAAAAGAGATGAATTTTTAACTAAAAACGGTCAATTTTCAAGCAAAAAAAAAATTAGAATCAAATAGTTCAATTTTTAATGAAGAAATTAATCAATTTAGAAGTAGAAAAGATCGATTTTTAACAATAAAGTATACAATGAAATTCTCAGTTAAATTTTTTTTTAGCCCAAAAACAATTAAATTTTCAACAAAACAGTTAAATTTTCAATAAAAAAAATTATTCTTAACATCAGCAGATGGATTTTCGAAGAAGAAAAATTTTCAACAAAAAAGAGGAATTTTCAACCGAAAAAGAGGAATTTTCAACTGAAAATGATAATTTCTAAAAACAAAACAAAAATGTCAACAAAATTGTTAAATTTTCAACTTTAAAAATGAAGGAAACAAATGCATTTTAAAGGAAAGAAATGCATTTTCAACTGAAAAATATCAATTTTAGACCAAAAATGAAACCGTTAAATTTTCAATTCAAAAAATCAATTTTCAACAACAAAAACAACCGAATTCACAAACAGAATAGTTACATTTTGAAGCACGGAAGTAAATGCACAAACAACAAGAATAATATTCTAATCAAAAGATGAATTTTTTCCAATGAAATTTTTCCAATCAAATTTATATTTATTTATATTTTAATAATTTATTTAAACGTCTTAAAAAATGCAACATAGAAATCTATACAAATGTGTGGATTTAAATAATTTTAACTCTAGAGAGGCAGAGTCAAATTGGTGTGAATTAAAATTTCAGAATTTACATTCCGCATGAAGGAATTAAAACAATTTATTACACATATTTTGTGAAATTATTCGAAGCAATTAAATAAAATCCAAATATGACCACTTCTGAGGAATAAAAATATCTCTGTGAGGTGCGTTACCGGTAAAGTTAGAAGGAATTAAATATATTGAAAACACTTTCTCTTCGGGAGAATAGAAAACTGTGTGGCGGTCGCTATGGAAATAGAAGTGAATAAGTTTAGGAGGTATCTTATTCTTCTTTATTCATAATGTGTGCCCTAAGGGTTTACATGACTTCCATTGCTTACAATTTGGCACCCCTTCCTTTTTTATCATCTTATACCATGTATTGTATTTTGATTCTTCAATCGCCTCCCATCTTTCTATTAATTGTCTTTCCCTCTCCCTTTTTTCCAATTCTTCATAGTTTACTGCAATCTCGTTAATTCGATCGCCCTCCCTCTCCTCTCTTCTACCTCCATCAAACACTTTCTCGCCAACTCCCCTCCCTTTCCCTCCCTCAGCTTCGTCTCAAATTTCCAAGCCCTCTTTCCCGCTCTAATACTTAACTTATCCCTTTGCGCTTCTTCTCTCACCATATATCCTGGCGTCCTCCAGTCTGCCCCTAGTGACCACCTTATATACCTTTCTTGTAAACTCTCAATATCTTTCCTTTCTTTCCATCCCCATATCTCTGCTCCATAATCTAATACCGGCTTCTTGAACCTTCTTTTTTCTATTGCCCATACCTGTTTCATTACCACTGCTGCTTTTTTTATTCTTTCTCTTATATGAGCTGTATGATCCTACTTGCTCTCCTACCATTACCCTGCTTCTTGTCTCTCTAAAAATTTCTGATACTCTCTTTATTAATCCCTCTCGTGTCCCCCCTTTTATCATAACTTTTTCTATTTCTTCTCGGTGTAATGAGTCAAACGCCGCCTTGAAGTCCACGAACATTGCTATCATTGCCCCTTTTTCCTTTTAATTCTCTTATTTACTAGATAGTTCAGAACATATATGTTGTCCATTACCCCCATTCCTTTTCAAAACCCTGTCTGATTCAGTGACTTGATCTTTTTTTCTTTAACTTCTATCTTCAATCTCTCCGACAAAATAGTTACATATACTTTATACAGTGTTGGCATCAACGTCACCCCCCTATAATCTTTAACCTCCTCTCCCTTGTCTTTCTTTACTATTGGTATAACTACTCCTTCATGCCATAACTCTGGCTACCCCTCTCTTCTCCTTACTCTATTACACATTATCCATGCCCATTCATCTAGTTCCTCCCCTCCATATTTTTATACTTCATTTGGAATCTCATCTATACCAGGTACCTTTCCATACTTTATTATTCCTAAAACTTTAACTATTTCTTCCCTTGAAATTTCCTCTTCCTCATCTCTTTCCCTACCATATTTTCCTCCTTTTCTAACTTTTCTCTCTACTCCTCCTAGCAAATCAAAAAAATATTTCTTCCATTCTATCATTACAATATCTTGGTTTACTCTTTTTCTTCTTTTTCTTTCTCTATCTACTACCTTCCATACCCCTTCTTCCGTCCTAGCCTTCTCCGCCTCTTCCTCAAACCTTTTATTCTCTTCTTCTTTCTTTTGATAACACAACAAAATATACTCTTTCTTTTTTTCCTATATTCTTCCCCAATACTTTTTCTTTTCTCCACTTTCTTTATTCCTTTCTGACCTCCTTTTTTCTCTTTGCATTCCACATTCCACTCACTTCTATTCCCCCCTTTACTAACTTCATTTTTGTTTAGACATTTTAATCCAATTTTTATTTCTCCTGTCATTTTTCCTATCACCTCGTCCACATTTCCCTCTCCCATTTTGATATTTCTTATTTTTTCTCTAAACTGTTCTTTTTCTTCCCTTGACCAATCCCCTTTTCCTACACTTTCTTCATTTGCTCCCCTTTTACTCATATTGCTATTGCTTTTTTGTCCCTCTAATGTCACTATTAAGAGAAAGTGATCCAAATCAGTATATTATTCTACCTCTAGTTTCTTAACCTTCTCTCTTACCTCATCATCCACTATCACATAATCAATTACCGTTCCCCTTTCACTTCCAGAGCGTTTATATTCTCCTTTTTCATCCCCTTCTATATTCCCGTTTAAGATATACCATCCCAACTCCTCCAAGCTCTTCAACAACTTTTTTTCCTCCCCATTTAGTACCTTATCTTTGGATTTTCTTCCTCTCTCTTCTCCCCAGTCCCTTCCTTCTCTGTCTCCTGTTCTCGCATTGAAATCCCCACCTATTATCATTATAATCTTTTCTTTATTTTCTTCACTGATTTCTTAAATCTCCTCTGTTTTTTCCTGCATATCACCGTTCACATAATTTCCCACTACCTTCCACTTTTCTCCTCCCATCATAGCCTCTTCTACTATTACTCCTTCTTTTTGTTCATTCATGTCTTTCTTATCTTTCCCTGTTATACATTCATTCCTTACTCCCATCACCATTCCTCCCATTGATCTGCCCTTTTTATTCTTCCTATTTGCATTTTGCACTTGCCATTTGTAACCTCTTAGACCGTGGGCTCATAACGTAAATGGAAACGTGATACGGATAAGGTCAATTTTCACATGAGATGTTCGTCTAATGATGAGGAACGTAAAAATGGGTGCCTGGCAGGTGTGAGTGGATGCGTTTACCTGTGGCGACCTGTCAAAGGTGCGAATTTTTGGCAGTTAACTAACGTGACTCGGATAAGGTTGAAAATTGGTGTACACGTAGGGGCTGACGTTAGAAATAGCACCTGCGCATTGCCAGGCACTTACCTGGATGCAAAAGTGTTGCCAGGCGGCTTTGAAGTCGCCGGACATTCAGGTGAAATTTCTTGAAATTGATTTTACAAGAAAAAGTTTGAAACAAAAGTTGGCCCACTCCCAGAGATGCATATTTTCATTGGTATATCATTTTTTTGATAAAATTGATATATTTGGAGAAAACATCGATTAAAGAAATACCATAACAATAAAAAGCCCTTTTTATTGACAACAAGGATTTTTTCGAAAATTATTAAAAGACAAAAGGTACTCTATTATAGGTATACTCCAAGATGAATAAGAAGTATTTGATCAAAATGTTAGTATTTACCAAGTTATTAGCATTTTCCCTTCTTTTTCCCATTTTTTCTATCACCTGCTGTATCTTTAGCAATTTAAAAGAAGGTGTGTTCAAAATTAGCAAACGAATAAAGTAAGTCTTGTGCAGAGAATTGGCGTCAGCCACTTTTAGTTTATGTTTTGTCGCCGAGATACTTTCGATCTTTACTACCGTGACGAATGTCAAGTTGCCCAGACCCAGAGTCACGGTAATAAAGATCGAACGTATCTCGGCGACAAAGCATAAACTTTAACAGTAATAAATAATGAATATTTTAAAGTAAAGCGATTTTTTTGTTTAATTTTTATAATCATATTCACCTTTATTACAACTTTCTACGATAATAAGAAGCTGAGAAAGTGACACTGATTATGATTATTTATAGCAGAATAAGCTATTGTTTTAACTAAAAGTGGCTAACGCCAATTCTTTGCACAAGACTTACTTTATTCGTGTGCTAATTTTGAACACACCTTCTTTTAAATTGCTAAAGATACAGCAGGTGATAGAGAAAATGGGGAAAAAGAAGGGAAAATGCGAATAACTTCGTAAATATTAACATTTTGATTAAATACTTCTTATTCATCTTGGAGCATACCTGTAATAGAGTACCTTTTGTCTTTTAATAATTTTCGAAAAAAGCACTTGTTGTCAATAAAAAGGGCTTTTTATTGTTATGGTATTTCTTTAATCGATGTTTTCTCCAAATATATCAATTTTATCAAAAAATTATATACCAATGAAAATATGCATCTCTGGGAGTGGGCCAACTTTTGTTTCAAACTTTTTCCTGTAAAATCCATTTCAAGAAATTTCACCTGAATGTCCGGCGACGTCGAAGCCGCCTGGCAACACTTTTGCATCCAGGTAAGTAACTAGCAATGCGCAGGTGCTATTTCTAATGTCCGCCCCTACATGTACACCAATTTTCAACCTTATCCGAGTCACGTTAGTTAACTGCCAAAAATTCGCACCTTTGAAAGGTCGCCACAGGTAAACGCATCTACTCACACCTGCCAGGGACCCATTTTTACGTTCCTTATCATCAGACGAACATCTCATGTTAAAATTGGCCTTCTCCGTATCACGTTCCTATTTACGTTGTGAGCCCACGGTCTATCTTGGTAACCTTCCCCTTACTCTTTCCCATCCCTTTTCATCTAGCCACGTCTCCATCATTATGATTGCATCCCATTGTGTCAAATTTTTCATAAACTCCTTATCCTTTCTCTCCAATCCTGCTATATTCCAGTAACAAATCTTCCATTCTTCCCCACTTTCGTTTCTCATATTTTTTTCCTTCTTACTATTTCTTATTTTCCAATCTCCCGCTCCTTCCTCTTCTAGTTTCCCTGCACCTCATTTCTTACTATCTGTTCCCTTTCTTCATCCCAAATCACCATACTCCATCTATCTGAATTCTCCCATACTTAACCCATGTTCTGTTTACCTTTTTTCTCTCCTCTTCCGCTATTTTCCTTAATGCATACTGCATCTTCCTTTCTACCTATGTCAAATCATCCTCTATTCTGTCTGGACTACCATATAATAACCTCTTCTTTGTCATCACCTCCCTCTTATGTTCCCATTTCTTTAGTTTCACCAGTACCATTATCTCCCCTCTTCTCACTTCCTGTCCTACATTTCGCATTTCCTCTATCTCTACCTTAGCATCAATCCTTTTTAGTACTTCGTCCACCCCTTCCTTCAGCTCCTTCCCCTCTAATCTTACACCCTTTATCACTATGTTTAATTTTCTTTCTTCCCTCTTTTTCCTTTCTATTCTTTGTTCTATTTTTCTGATCCTTTCCATATCTTTATTCCCACTCTCGCCCCCACCGCAATCCCCGTTCGATCTTTCAAGTTTCTTCATCCTGCCTCTTATCTCCTCTACCTTTGTATTATTAACTTCTTCCTGCTTCTCTAGTTTTTCCTCCAATGACTCCATTCTCTTTTATAACTTTTCCCTGATTTCTTCCCATTTTTTTTATTTTTTTCTTAACTTCAGCCATTTCCCGCCTAATTTCATTCTTTAATTCCTCTCCCCTTTTCTCCTGCTTTTCTTCATAAATCCACATTACCTCTAGCATCACTTCTCGAATTTCCTTTAGTCTTTCTTCTTTCATCGACACTTCATTTTCATCTTCGCTACCGTCATCACCCTTACTATTACCGTTTTTCCCTACCAAACTCTGCTTTTCCGGCGGCGATCTAAACATCTTTTGATATTTCACGTTTGCCCCCAAATCTTCCCTTTCTTCACTGCTTTCCCTCTCCCCTCTCTTCCTTTTGATAAATGCTTCTATTGACCCCACGCTTTTTGCTCTTAATCTTTCCTTTTCTATGGTTTTTTTATACTTCCCCCTTGCATTCCTTTCCTTTATCTCTTCTTTCGGCGTACTGAACACTTGCTGCTCTAACTCTGTTTCTTCCGCGGAGATACTCGGTCCGCTAGCCATTAATAAAATTCAAACTTTTCCGCCTTCTATACATCTCCGCCTCTACCATCGCTGTCTGGTACCTGTGTCGCCTTTATTTGTCGCTACCTAACCCAATCCGTCAATACAGTCTTCCCACCCTGTCACAAATCTCCAAACAAACTTCCACACAAATCTGTCTCAATCCTCCAAAATATCTACATCCCCTTTGCAATCTCACAATCCCTCAATTAGATCTCTCACCTCCACACCTTTCTCTGTTCTACGCTTATTATCGGGAAATTACTTTTAGGTAGGGAAACTTGACGTATTCTGCCCCATGAACACTTCTGTTTAAAAAATGATTACCGCATGGTATTCACAAGATATTTATTGCTAGTATTTATTAAGTAAGTAGTAAAATTAAGCCTTCAGAAGAACCTTGTTTAGGATACCGATATTTGGGCGGGAAAAAAATGTTGTGTTTTCTATAGCAACCAAACCTTTTTCTTGCACCAACTGCATCTTCTTATCAGCGTCGAAAATATGTTGTTTCAATATTTTTGAACTAGCAAACATTCTTGCTTTCAATTGATTACTTTTTTTAAATTGATTATTTTTGTCATCAATATATTTTGGCGAAAATAACAGAATGTTCATGTCACCTGCAAATTTGGTTCTATTTGCAAATTTTAAACCAAATTTTAGACTGACTCGCCAAACGTTTCAAACTGTTTTGAATGATATTGGCCAGCTTTTAAACAGACACCACATCGGGCCTCAGCGAATATGCCCAGAAAAGCAGTTATGCATTGCAATATGGATCAATCATGACGAATTTAATTTTATTCTATTGACTTTTTTATTCTATTGACTATTTTATTTTATTTAATATATTATTTTATCATTATTCTATCATGTTCTTACAAATATAGACGCCACCAAAGATATACGAGTATCTTTGACGCCACTTACAATGACGAGCGGATCTGTGTACAACCCAAACGGGATCTCTCCTCCGGTCGACTATTTTCGCCTCATTTCGGCTCATTTCGGAAGTTTCGTTCGCTCATGCGCTTTCACAGACAAGTTTTGTCCGCGTAAATGCAAACATGGAAAAGCGTGAAGCCTGTGCTGTTACTTTTTCCAATAAATATAACTTAATTTGACATCTTAAAAATGTGCACAAAACTCATGTTCCAGGGCTTCCGCGAAAAGGGTCAAACTTTTTGGGGATTGAAGAGTAGTGTCTATGAAATAAAATCATACTAATAACCTTTATTTCCAGCCCGCCTTCATCCTTCCCGCAGCGCCCCAAATATGACCCAAGAATGAAAAAAAACTACATTTTTACTTTTTAGCAATTCCCGTAGTCTTTTTCATACGAATAATTACTAATGGATAATTTGAATATTTACTTTGACTTTTTAATAATAAAAAATATATTCCCAAAAGATGTAAAGAATAATCGTATTTTCAGATTTAAATGCTATTGTTTGTCATTGTTTGGGGTAGTAATTTTTTCTCAAGGCATTATGTCATTATTTAAACAATTATTTATTGTCTATTTTCCAAATTTCTAAAAATTGAGCCAGAGATATCAACTTTTTTTTTAAATTAGTATCCTATGCTATATTTTGTTGAGTAAGTACATAATTTTTATACATTTTGTTAAAATCGAAATTAATTGTATGTGTTATATTTTATTTCATATTTTTATTTATCGAAAAATAACTGCTTGAGCAAATAGAACTTGTTTAAACAAATAGAAATTTGTTAAATATCAGAAGAAATGCGTCCAAATTAAGAAATTATTCAAAAAAAAAACAGTAGAATAGGATACCAATCTAAAAAAAAGTGGACATCTCTGGCTGAATGTTTAGAAATTTTGAAAATAGACACTAAATAATTGTATAAATAATTACGTAATGTTTCACACTCCGCTTCAACCCCTAAAAAGTTTGTTATGTTTCAATGAAACCCTGAAAATCAATGCATTTTTAGACCATCCTATTGTAGCAGTCATATCAGTCACAATTACAGTAAAAAAAGTTGAATAGGTTAATTTCATAATTATTTTAATTTCACTTGCTACAATAGTTTAAAAATGTGCAATTTATGAATCATCAAAATAAAATGATGAAATTATTATATTTTTAAATGGAACTTGTACAATAACGTTTAAATTCACTTATTCTTTAACTTAAAATTCTCCAACCTATAATCTTTTTTAAAACATTAATAGTCTGTAATCTATAATTTCGCAATTTTTAAGGATTCTTATTTGGAATTCAAAGGGTTTGTGCTGGCTGATCGGATAAAAACTAGATTAGATTTTGATCGAATTATCAAGGATTTGACAGACTTGGCCAAGATAAAAAAAATATCACACGGCTTCAGTTTGTAGATAAAAGGGATCTGCACAATATTGCCAGAGATTTCAATCAGGACCATGAACACGTAGACAACAACGATGCTTAGAGTGTACATCTGTGGATCCATCAGCAGAAGGAGTTGGTGAAATTAATGAACATTTTTTACTGAAATATTTTATTGGATAGCTTAAGACTTATGTAAAGAGGAAGAAAATGCTGATTAAAATTTAATTTAAAAAATATATCGCAAAAACTTTATGTGATACCACTAAACTTAGAAATTTTCTCAAATATTTACATTGACTTACATTTTTTATATATTTATAGTCTATAAAATATATATACTTATAAAATATGACAAATATGTTTAAAAACTATAGTGTGAAACAAAAAAAAATTAATAAAAAGTACGACAAAATTAATTCAATTATATTTCATTTACATAAGTTGCAAAAAACTCCCAATAAAGTACTAAATGCCACACACGCCAAGAAATTCAAGCACATGCATAAAATAGAATGAGCACCGCCACGAAATCCGAGCGCACTCTGAGCGAAATATCGGAAACAACCTGGAGTGATCGAAAGTCTACCGGGAAACTCGACGTTGCCAGATGCGAGCTTCTTCGTGAACGCGCGAAAGCGGCGAGGCTCACAGATCACGACCCCAGACAGAAATCATTTTGAGTTACCACTACCGAGCGCCTACTCGTATCATAGATACGTTATTCGATATCTGAACCTTTCCCATGATCGATAGGTAAATGAGCATGAAAAAGATTCACAATTAAAAACCAAGCTTCAAAACTGCATCACTTTTTGGCTGAAAATTAAACTATTCAGTTGAAAATAAATTTGGTTACTGGAAACTTCATTTTTTCAGTTCAAAATACACTGATTTCATAAAAAATGAACTATTTTTTTGAGATTTTGTTTTCAGTTTAAAATTCAATTATTTTGTATAAAATTCGACTTTTTGTTTCATAATTGAACTATTTCGCTGAAAATTAATCTATTGTTTTAAAAATGCATTTCTGTGTTAACAATTATTTTTTAAAGTAAACATTTTATTAATTCAGCTGATAATTCTTCTTTCTTGTCCAGAAATGTAGTATTTCTTGGAAAATTCAACCTTTTGTAAAAAATATGTTAATATGGGTAAAAGCTATCACAGGGTTCCCATCCAGCCCTTTAATCCAGCCTGCGGGGGGTCTATTGTATCGGCCGAGTCGAGCACTGGCGGTACAGTCTTCTTCAACAAGATGCAAGGTTCGCACTGCGAACCCTACACGTTATGCACCATCGCGATACACGAGGAAGAGAAAGAGAGACACTAGGAAAAGGAAAAGGAAGGAAACACAGTGCAGGACTACATATTAAGGGGCCCGTCATTTTTTTGGATTGAACATTGAACAGTTACAAATTTCTTTTTATCTTGTACTACTTTAATTACTTGTAAATAAAAATATATATTTTTCTTTTAACAATTCGTTGCTACCACTAAAGTAGTTCTACTTTAAAACCTGGTTGTTCAATTTTTAACCAAAAAGATGAATTTTCAAACCAAAAAATTAATTCTGTACCGCAAAAAAAAACAATTTTTAACCAAGTTCAAGAACTCTTAACCAAAAATTTGAATTTTTAAATAAAAAGATTCATGTTTAAAAAAAAAGTTTAATTTTATACAAGAAAGAAACAAGTTTTTTAAACAAATTCAAGAATTCTGAAGCAGAAAGTTAAAGTTTCAACTAAAAAATATGAAATTTTAAACCAGAAGATTAATTCACTTGAAAGAAAGACGAATTTTCAATATAATTCAAGCATTAGCAAACGTAACATTCTATAGGGAATTTTAAAGTAGAATTCGAATTTCAACAACTTAAGAGTTGATTATGCTTTCTTCGAGTTTTTTTAAAAAGGCACCGAATGGGGTCCTAATGGGGTCTTTACGGGTACTTTGTAGAGGCTCCATTCGGTTAAAAAATTAATTTTTTGGCTTGAAAATTCATATTTTTGGTTAAAAATTGAACAACCAAGTATTAAAGTAGAACTACTCTACTAGTAGAAATGAAATGTTAAAAGAAAAATATACATTTTTAGTTACAAGTAATAAAAGTATCAAGAGAAAAAAAGAAATTTGTAACTGTTCAATGTTCAATCCAAAAAAATGACGGGCCCCTTAATATGTAGTCTTGCACTATGTTGTCTTCCTTTCCCTTTTCCTAGTGTAGGGTTCGCAGTGCGAATCTTGCATCTTGTTGAAGAAGACTGTACCAGTGATCCCAGATCTGAAACGAGACGTGGTCCAATATTATGATACGTCTATGTCCGTGTGAATATAGTAGGAGACGATATAAATGCCTGGGTTGCGCGCGCAACCCATTTCTCCTCTTCTGAATTTGAAAACTCGAAGGTGCACGATTGCCGGTCGGAACACATCGGCGGTTCTATTTATATCTCTATCTGCTTTGAAATAAAATGAAGAGATTGGGACTTTAATATTTCGATGCTGGGCTGGCAATTCTCATGATTTGAATACTTCGCGCGCCTCTTTAATGCGTGTATTTTGAGGTTACATTACTTCAAGTATAAAATATAAATTATATACATATTAATACCAGAGAGAAATAGAGAGTCACAATGCATTCGAAATATCAGTTGACAGAAACATGGCGCTCCCTACTCGCCTGCATACCCGTGATGGTCAT
>NC_046659.1:17046124-17047342 GCF_010883055.1 Belonocnema kinseyi | reverse complement strand
TCAGTTTTAAGTCCACGAGTGATTCCAGGACTCGGACGGTGTGCAAAGAAAACTGCACCACCGACAATGACCGACATGAGGTAAATGAAAGTGGCTCTCAAACCTTAACATGAGTGCGTCGCGTGGCCATCGTAGGTATATCGCACGCACACAACCTGATATCGGCTTTGACACAGGCAGATTTAGAATTGACATTATTGGTATTTTACGCCCAGTTAAACTGTTCGATCGCAAAGCAAGCAATTTTTGACAGATTCCAGCTGACACATAAATGACTCAATTTTGAGTGTTTTTAACTGTCCAGTGTTTCACCTTTAAATCCCTTTGTACATATTGTATATTTGTGCTACAATTCTTATCAATAGCTGGCTAAATCTAATGCCAGATGAATCAAATCTGCAAATACCTGAAGAAATTGTAGGTCATGTTTCTATGTTTACCTTTCAGCTCCACTCTGCTCATCATTGTTTTCAGGTTCTTTTTTTCAGAATTCTCACACCAGGTGCGATCGAAAAATCATTGGATTATCAACATCAACCCCTAAATATTCGACTTAAAGAAAAGAAAGTCAACCACATATTTTAAATGACACGATTTTTAATTAAAAAATTTTCACTATTAAATTTCGCAATCAGAATTAATCTCTTTCGTTTAAAAATTCAACTATTTTGTTGAGCATTATTCCATTTTCGACAGAAGATTTCATCTTTCAAATGAAAAACACGATTTTTAATATGAAAATTTTTACTATTAAATTTCGCAATCGGAATTAATCTCTTTCATTAAAAAATTCGACTATTTTGTTGAACATTATTCCAATTTCGACAGAAACTTTCATCGATTAAATTAAAAACTCGATTTTTAATTTGAAAATTTTTACTATTAAATTTCGCAATGAGAATTAATCTCTACGGAACATTAGAGCATTACAAATTTCTACATAAGTGTCTACGAAAGTAGTGACGGTGATAGTTTAAAATTTTATTCTTCAAATATTTTGAAAGTACTTAATGTCTGTTTTGAGAAAGAAAATCAGAAAGTTCACTAGGTAAGTCTGTGTTTATGATTCAATTACGTATAATAAGGAGGTAGGTATCATTGATTTTTTTCTAATATTTTGTGAAAATATCTTTTTGACAAACGTTTGTATTGTTAGAAATATTAGGTTCGTCAGTGTAAGTATAATTGAATTGTTTAGAGAATATGTTTCTGGAAGGT
>NC_046659.1:17045003-17046024 GCF_010883055.1 Belonocnema kinseyi | reverse complement strand
ATTAAAAATCGAGTTTTTAATTTAATCGATGAAAGTTTCTGTCGAAAATGGAATAATGTTCAACAAAATAGTTGAATTTTTTAATGAAAGAGATTAATTCCGTCTGCCAAATTTAATAGTGAAAATTTTCAAACTAAAATTCGAGTTTTTAAGTTAATGGATGAATGTTTCTGTCGAAATTGGAATAATGTTCAACAAAATAGTTGAATTTTTTATTGAAAGGGATTAATTCTTATTGCGGAATTTAATAGTATAAATTTTCAAATTAAAAATCGAGTTTTTAATTTAATCGGTGAAAGTTTCTGTCGAAGTTGGAATAATGCTCAACAAAATAGTTGAATTTTTAAACGAAAGAGATTAATTCTGATTGCGAAATTTAATAGTAAAAATTTTCAATTAAAAAATCGAGTTTTTAATTTAATCGATGAAAGTTTCTGTCGAAATTGGAATGATGTTCAACAAAATAGTCGAATTTTTTAATGAAAGAGATTAATTCCGATTGCGAAATTTAATAGTAAGAATTTTCATATTAAAAATCGAGTTTTTCATTTGAAAGATGAAATCTTCTGTCGAAAATGGAATAATGCTCTACAAAATAGTTGAATTTTTAAACGAAAGAGATAAATTCTGATTGCGAAATTTAATAGTAAAAATTTTTAAATTAAAAATCGAGTCATTTAAAATATGTTTTACAATATGTACAAAGGGATTTAAAGGTGAAACACTGGACAGTTAAAAACACACAAAATTGAGTCATTTATGTGTCAGCTGGAATCTGTGAAAAATTGCTTGCTTCGCGATCGAACAGTTTAACTGGGCGTAAAATACCAACAATCTCAATCCTAAATCTGCCTGTGTCAAAGCCGATATCAGGTTGTGTGCGTGCGATATGCCTACGATGGCCACGCGACGCACACATGTTAAGGGTTGAGGGCCACTTTCATTTACCTCATGTCGGTCATTGTCGGTTGTGCAGTTTTCTTTGCACACCGACCGATTCCTGGAATCACTCGTGGATTTA
>NC_046659.1:17043366-17044903 GCF_010883055.1 Belonocnema kinseyi | reverse complement strand
GTCGAAATTGGAATAATGTTCAACAAAATAGTTGAATTTTTCAATGAAAGAGATTAATTTCGATTGCAAAATTTAATACTGAAAATTTTCAAATTAAAAATCTAGTTTTTAATTTAATCGATGAAAGTTGCTGTCGAAATTGGAATAATGTTCAAAAAATAGTTGAATTTTTTAATGAAGGAGATTAATTCTGAATGTGAAATTTAATAGCAAAAATTTTCAAATTAAAAATCGAGTTTTTAAGTTAATCGATGAAAGTTTCTGTCGAAAATGGAATAATGCTCAACTAAAAAGTTGAATTTTTTAATGTAAGAGATTAATTCCGATTGTGAAATTTAATAGTAAAAATTTTTAAATTAAAAATCGAGTTTTTAATTTAATCGATGAAAGTTTCTGTCGAAATTGGAATAATGTTCAACAAAATAGTTGAATTTTTTAATGAAAGAGATTAATTACGATTGCCAAATTTAATAGTGAAAATTTGCAAATTAAAAATCGAGTTTTTAATTTAATCGACGAAAGCTTCTGTCGAAATTGGGATAATGTTCAACAAAATAGTTAAGTTTTTTAATGCAAGAGACTAATTCCGATTGCCAAATTTAATAGTGAAAATTTTCAAATTAAAAATCGAGTTATTAATTTAATCGATGAAAGTTTCTGTCTAAATTGGAATAATGTTCAACAAAATAGTTGAATTTTTTAATGAAAGATATTAATTCCGATTGCCAAATTTAATAGTGAAAATTTTCAAATTAAAAATAGAGTTCTTAATTTAATCGATGAAAGTTTCTGTCGAAATTGGAATAATGCTCAACAAAATAGTTGAAATTTTAATGAAAGTGATTAATTCCGATTGCCAAATTTAATAGTGAAAATTTTCAAATTAAAAATCGAGTTTTTAATTTAATCGATGAAAGTTTGTGTTGAAAATGGAATAATGTTGAACAAAATAGTAGAATTTTTTCATGAAAGAGATTAATTCCGATCGCCAAATTTAATAGTGAAAATTTTCAAATTAAAAATCGAGTTTTTAATTTAATCGATGAAAGTTTCTGTCGAAATTGGAACAATGTTCAAGAAAATAGTTGTATTTTTTAATGAAAGATATTAATTGCGATTGCCAAATTTAATAGTGAAAATTTTCAAATTAAAAATCGAGTTTTGAATTTAATCGATGAAAATTTCTGTCAAAATTGGAATAATGCTCAACAAAACAGTTGAATTTTTGAACGAAAGAGATTAATTCTGATTGCGAAATTTAATAGTGAAAATTTTAAAATTAAAAATCGAGTTTTTAATTTAATCGATGAAAGTTTATGTCGAAATTGGAATAATGTTCAACAAAATAGTTGAATTTTTAAATGAAAGATATTAATTCCGATTGCCAAATTTAATAGTGAAAATTTTCAAATTAAAAATCGAGTTTTTAATTTAGTCGATGAAAGTTTCTGTCGAAATTGGAATAATGTTCAACAAAATAGTTGAATTTTTTAATGAAAGAGATTAATTACGATTGCCAAATTTAATAGTGAAAATT
>NC_046659.1:17042059-17043266 GCF_010883055.1 Belonocnema kinseyi | reverse complement strand
TTGAAATTTTAATGAAAGAGATTAATTCCGATTGCCAAATTTAATAGTGAAAATTTTCAAATTAAAAATCGAGTTTTTAATTTAATCGATGAAAGTTTCTGTTGAAAATGGAATAATTTTCAACAAAATAGTAGAATTTTTTCATGAAAGAGATTAATTCCGATCGCCAAATTTAATAGTGAAAATTTTCAAATTAAAAATCGAGTTTTTAATTCAATCGATGAAAGTTTCTGTCGAAAGTGGAATAATGTTCAACAAAATAGTTGAATTTTTTAATGAAAGAGATTAATTCTGATTGCGAAATTTAATAGTAAAAATTTTTAAATTAAAAATCGAGTTTTTAATTTAATCGATGAAAGTTTCTGTCGACATTGGAATAATGTTCAACAAAATAGTTGAATTTTTTAATGAAAGATATTAATTCCGATTGCCAAATTTAATAGTGAAAATTTTCAAATTAAAAATAGAGTTCTTAATTTAATCGATGAAAGTTTCTGTCGAAATTGGAATAATGCTCAACAAAATAGTTGAATTTTTAAACGAAAGAGATTAATTCCGATTGCGAAATTTAATAGTGAATATTTTCAAATTAAAAATCGGGTTTTTAATTTAATCGATGAAAGTTTCTGTCGAAATTGGAATAATATTCAACAAAATAGTTGAATTTTTTAATGAAAGGTATTAATTCCGATTGCCAAATTTAATAGTGAAAATTTTCAAATTAAAAATCGAGTTTTTAATTTAATCGATGAAAGTTTCTGTTGAAGATGGAATAATGTTCAACAAAACAGTTGAATTTTTAAACGAAAGAGATTAATTCTGATTGCGAAATTTGATAGTAACAATTTTCAAATTAAAAATCGTGTTTTTAATTTAATCGATGACAGTTTCTGTTGGAAATGGAATAATGTTCAACAAAATATTTGAATTTTTTAATGAAAGAGATTAATTCCGATTGCCAAATTTACTAGTGAAAATTTTCAAATTAAAGATCGAGCTTTTAGTTTAATCGATGACAGTTTCTATCGAAAATGGAATAATGTTCAACAAAATAGTTGAATTTTTTAATGAAAGAGATTAATTCCGATTGCCAAATTTAATAGTGAAAATTTTCAGATTAAAACTCGAGTTTTTAATTCAATCGACGAAAGTTTCTGTCGAAATTGGAATAATGTTCAACAAAATAGTTGAATTTTTTAATGAAAGA
>NC_046659.1:17038093-17041959 GCF_010883055.1 Belonocnema kinseyi | reverse complement strand
AAATTAAAGAAATTGGTGATTTTGGAATTCATCTCGTTTGGATAAAAACTCAATTATTTGATTGAAAAATTAATTATTTTGTTAAAAATTTAACTATTTTGTGAAAAAATCCTCTTTTCTATAAAAAATTCAACTACTTTGTTAAAAATTTTATTTCTTTTATTTGAAGGTTGATCTCTTTCGTTGAAAATACATTTTTGAAACTGACAATTAATCTATACCATTTTTGGTTAGAAAATCATGTGTTTTGTTAACAATTCGTCTTTCTTTGTAGAAATCAAATTGGATCAAATTGGAAATCAAATTATAGAATTGATTAAAAATTAATCGTATATATTGGGTAAGTTTGAAAATCGTTTTTTTTTTATAGAACATTAATCTTCTTGGTCAAAAATTCACCTTTTCCCTTGAAAATTCAACAATTTTGTTGAAAAAATCGTTTTTTTCCTTATTCAATTCAATTTTTTATCAATGCTTTTATCTCGAAATTGAACTATTCATTTTTGGTTGAACTGTATCCTGTAAATTGTATTAGATAAAACACCAATTATTTGTTAGAAAATTCATTTATTTGTTTTCGATTATGACTTGAAATATTATTTCAGTCTAAAATTTTTTATTTTCAACTTTTTCAATTTGAAATTTTTTAATTAAAAAAAAGAAAAATTCGTCAATTATCAGCAATATTTGACCGTTCTTTTAAAACAATCCATTACAAGTAACTGTTGAAAACTACACATTTGAACAGAATGGTTCGAAATAGAAAGCCTTGAATTGTTAAATTTTTAATGAGCTGAATATAAAGTTTAAACGCTACAATTAAAATTTAAAAAAAGATTTAGAAATAATTTAAAACTTGAAATTATTTCAAATAATTTGAAACATGATTTAGACTTTTGCAGATTAAAAAAAAAAGCTTTATCAGAATTGTACAGTATTTAAAAAGAATAACAAAAATTGTTGTGATTACAAAGAACATTGAAAATGATTTTTTATTTTGACAAATAAATTTTAAGTAAGTATTTGAAAACATTTTAAAAATTAAAAAAAAAAGAATCCGGAAGATTTTAAGGAAATTTTTTTATTTGGCAGTTTTTTTAATTTTAGGAATTTAATTTCCAGATAAAAACGATTAATTTTTAATCCATCCTAGCATAGTTACATTTTCAGATAAAAAAAATAATTTTTAATCGAAAAAATAAATTTTCAATAAAGTTGTTAAATTCTCAATCTATAACATGAATTTTCGACCAAGAAAATGAATGATATACAAAAAAAGACAATTTACAAACAAAATACATGAATTTTCAACGAAATTATTTGATTTTAAAGTCAATTAAACGAATTATCTACAAAAAGTTTAAATTTTTTTCAGCGAAAAATATGAATTTTCCATCAAAGTGTTAAACTTTCAACCAAATAGCTAAAATTTTAATCATAATTATAAAACCTTGTTGAAAATAACAGTATTTTTTTTACAAAGTAATTCAACTCTTAGTGAAATAATCGACTTTTAAGCCCAAGAAGATGCACAGTTCATATTTCAACCAAACAATTGCATTTTTGACCAAAAATGATACATTTTCAACCAAAAAGAATAAATTTCTACCAAAGAAGGTCATTCCAACAAAATATATGAACTTTCAACAAAAATATTTAATTTTAAATTCAAAAAGAGTATCATCTACAAAAAAGCTGAATTTTTAACCCAAAAATACGATTTTTCAACCAAAATTTTAATTGTCGACCAAATAGTTTAACTTTCTATCAAATTGTTGACTTTTAACGCCCAAAGATGCAATTTAAAAAAAAAAGTAAAGTTTTTAACAAAAAATGTAATTTGAAGGCAAATAGTTGTATTTTCAACAATAATTATGAATACTCAACAAGAAAAAATTCATTTTTTTACTAAGTACTTCAACTGTAAGTGAAAGTTAAACTATTTGGTCGCCAATTAAAAATTTTGGTTGAAAAATCATATTTTTGGGTTAAAAATTCAGCTTTTTGGTAGATGATACTCTTTTTGACTATAAAATTAAATAATTTTGTTGAAAGTTCATATATTTTGTTGGAAATTGACCGTGTTTGATAGAAATTTAATCTTTTTGGTTGAAAATATATCATTTTTGGTAAAAAATGCAATTGTTTGGTTGAAATATGAACTGTACATCTTCTTGGGCTAAAAAGTCGATTATTTCACTAAAAGTTGAATTACTTTGTAAAAAAAACTGTTTTTTCAACAAGGTTTTATAATTATGGTTAAAAATTTAACTATCTGGTTGAAAGTTTAACTCTCTGATTGAAAACTCATATTTTTCGCTGAAAAAATCAACTTTTTGTAGATAATTCGTTTTTTTTATGTTAAAATTAAATAATTTCGTTAAAAATTCATGTATTTTGTTTGAAATTTGTCTTTTTTTGTAGATCATTAATTTTCTTGGTCGAAAATTTATGTTATTGGTTGAAAATTTAACAACTTTATTGAAAATTTATTTTTCTTTCATCTGAAAATGTAACTATTCTAGGATTGATTAAAAATTAATCGTTTTTATCTGGAAATTGAACTGTTCAATTTTTGGTTGAAACTGTACAATTCACAAAAATATATTTTTTTTAAAGCTGCAAAAGTCTAAATCGTGTTTCAAATTATTTGAAATAATTTCAAGTTTTAAATTACTTCTGAATCTTTTTTTAAATTAAAATTGTAGCGTTTAAACTTAAAATTTAGCTCATTACAAATTTAACTATTGAAGGCTTTCTATTTCGAACCATTCTGTTCAAATTTGTATAGTTTTTAACAGTTGTTCGTAATGGATTGTTTTAAATAAACGGTCAAATATTGCTGATAATTAACGAAATTTCCTTTTTTTAATTAAAAAACTTTAAATTTAATGGGTTGACAATAAAAATCTTTTATACTGAAATAATATTTCAAGTCATAATCGAAAAGAGATAAATCAATTTTCTAACAAATAATTGGTGTTTTAACTAATACAATTTACAAGATACAGTTTAACCAAAAATGGAATAGTTCAATTTCCAAATAAAAGCTGTGATAAAAAATTGAATTGAACAAGGAATAAAAACGAATTTTCAACAAAATTGTACAATTTTCAAGGGAAAAGGTGAATTTTCAACCAAGAAAATTAAAGATCTACAAAAAAGACAAGTTTTAAACAAAATACATGAATTTTCAAAGAAGTTATTTAATTTTAAAGTCAAAAAGACGAACTATCTACAAAAAGTTGAATTTCTTAAACCAGAAATATGAGTTTTCAATCAAAGAGTTAAACTTTCAACCAAATTGTTAAATATTCAACCATAATCATAAAACCTTGTTAAAAAACGTATTTTCTCACAAAGTAGTTCAAATCTTAATGAAATAATCGACTTTTAAACCCAAGAAGATGTACAGTTCATATTTTAACCAAACAATTGCATTTTTGATAAAAAATGATACATTTTCAACCAAAAAGATAAAATTTCTACTAAATAAGGTCAATGTAATTTTAATACATTTTTTAATTTTAAAGTCAAAAAGAGTGTTATCTACAAAAAAGCTGAATTTTTAACTAATTTAAAGGGAAATAGTTCAATTTTCAACTATAATTATTAAACCTTAATAAGAAAAAATTAATTTTTTTACTAAGTAGTTCATCTTTAAGTGAATAATCGAATTTTCCACTCAAAAAATTATGATTTTAATTTTTAACAATATAGTTGCATTTACAACAAAACGACTTTGCAACCAAAAAATATTTACAGTTGATAACACAGGCCCACAAAAAAAACAAAAGTGTCTGTGCAATTGACCAGACCTATATATTCTTATGTATTTTTCGACGCTGAATCCGAATTTGCAATAA
>NC_046659.1:17036820-17037993 GCF_010883055.1 Belonocnema kinseyi | reverse complement strand
CTAAAAAGCATCCCTGCGTGTCAACAATATGCTAGAACACTTGCGGGAAAAATGCAGAAGGCGGTTGTCCTTGGGTCGCTCCGTGTTCTTAGGGTCCACGAAATTTTACCGCGATGTCGCTGGAAGCGGGTGCAATTTTTCAGATTAGCACCCGCTCCCGGCGAAATCCTGCGATAGTCCTTATGACAAATTTTTATTTATATATATATATATATATAAACAAGGCAATAAGAGTAAGTATGTTTTAATTACCATGCATATTATGAATTGCAATGATATAAATTTATTGGAATTGGACAAATTGGAGTTGGATTTTACGAATAAAACAAAATATACAAGAAAGTAACGTTTTTCTTCTTTTCATTTTTTTCATAGCACGCTTTAATTAGCTTTAAATGTCCACTTTTATTTTATTTTTTGGATTTTTAAAATGCTTCAAGAATGTCATTTTTCTTCAATAAAAGACAGTCAAAGGAATACATTTTTCGTATTTTTGTGTACTACAAATAGCTGTAAAATTAATTTTTAAATCTTGGAAAAAGGTGGTATCAAAAATTTTGAAAAGCTCTAACTTTTTGAATTTTGATAAACAATTAGTGGTGAACGAACTCGGTCTTTCTTTTTGGCTCCTCAAACTGTGTGCCAAAGCAAAAACCAATCCGACTAGTCTTTCGAAAATTATACCGTATATAGACGAGGACAACGCCTGGAACATCCTCGTTTTCAACCCCTAAGATAATAAAAAATGTAAAAAAATTTCAAAAAATTCCCCAAATTCCAGACCTAAAATATTATGCTTCATAATTTTTCCATTTGATTTCCGAAGGTACTAAAAAAAGTTTCATTCCCTTATCACTTCCGGAACACCCTCCTTTTCAACCCCCAATATAATAACGAATCACAAATCTTGTACATTACACCGTTGATAATTGCACCGTTAGCATTTTACAATTCTTGAAAGAACTGATTCGACTGCTTTCACTGAGTAAAAATGTAATAACTTGTAGCAAGGTTTCTGCTGAATATGGTTACAAAAATAAATAGGCAGTCGCGGACAATTGTCCAGGGGTAGTCCCGAAGGAATTAACCCCCAAGCGGATGTGTGAAAACCGTGCCGAAAGCTGAATGGCACCTGGGTGAGGTGTCTAGAACGGTGACTCTGGGATACCGGGC
>NC_046659.1:17032883-17036720 GCF_010883055.1 Belonocnema kinseyi | reverse complement strand
TTCATCACGACAACGCTCGAGTTCACACATGCTTCGTTTCAATGGCTAAAATTGAAGAACTAAAATTCGAATTGGTCGAACACCCACCGTATTCACCAGATTGAGCCCCCAGTGACCTTTTCTTATTTCCAAACTTGAAAAAATGGCTCGGTGGACAGAGATTTCCAGACAACGAAGACGTCATTGCTTCTGTAAGTGCTTATTTTGAGGAACTTCCGAAAACGCACTTTTCTGAAGGATTAAAAAAACTTGAAAAGCGATTGACCAAGTGTATAGAGCTCCAAGTAGATTATCTTGAAAAATAAAAAAAAAATTTACCTAAAAAAAATTGTTTTTATACTTCATTCTAAGGACTTAATGAACTACCCTCGTAGTACCGGGACGGCAAGCATGTTCGTTGCAGATACTTTGTTCCTCGCCGACAGTTCGGAAGACCAAATCTGTCGGATGAAACGTTTGTATCTGCTTCGGAGAGTATCCTTTATAGATGTCACATCCTGAATGCGGCTCTGTGGCACGCCCAGGTATGTATAAGTCTCTCCAGCGCAAAGGTGTCGTATGGCGCTTCTATCAACGAGCTCAGGATCTTCAGGGATGCCATTAAGTTTTTCTTGCTTCAAATAAACCTTGGCACATTTGTCTAACCCAAATTCCATTCCATTTTCCTTAGTATATCGTTCGACAATCCCCAGAGCTAGATGCAGTTGCTCTTTGTTTTTAGCATAGATCTCAAGATCGTCCATGTAAAATACATGAGTGACCTTGTACTTTCGATCTGCAGGTTTGCCGCACAAGTATCCGTCGGAATGGCGCAGTGCTAGAGATAGTGGCAATAATATAAGGCAAAAGAGGAGTGGGCTCATGGTGTCGCCCTGAAAGACACCTCTCTAAAACGAGACCTTGTTAGTTGTCACACGATTTTTGCCAGATGAGATAGTAAATCTGGTTTTCCAAAGCGATATAAATCTCTTTATGCACCCAACTATTTGCGGATGAACCTTTAAGATTTCCAAAAGACAGATGATAAGTCTATGGGATGTCGAATAGAAAGCTTTCCGATAATCAATCTAGGCCATCGATAGGTCACGCTGGTAGAATGCTGCATCTTTGCAGACACATCTATCGATGAGCAGGTTCTCCCGACATCCGGCGACGCCTTTCTTTGAGCCTCGTTGTTCATACATTTCTTGCCACACAGGTTCAATTGCCCGAACAATCCTATCATTTAGGATAGCTGTGAATATCTTATAAAGCGTGATCAGACAAGTTATTGGCCTGTAGTTCTTCGGGTCAGCTAAGTTGCCTATTTTCGGCAGGAGTATTGTGCGCCCTTCCACTAACCACTCTGGAATTGGCTCTTCCGACTTAAAAAATGAGGTGAAAATACGGGCCAAATGCTGATGGGTTGAAGAAAACTTCTTTCTCCAGAATGTTTTGATACATTCTGGTCCCAGTGCGGAATAGTTCTTCATCCCTCTTAATACTTTTTTCACCTCCTCGGTAGTGATGGGTGGGCATTCTTTATCAAGTGTTATGAGGGCAACACATAACTCCTTGAAGCTATTTATATTTTCTGAGTCCTCGTCCAGTCCATGCTGAACTTCGTAGACTTCTCTCCAAAATACTTCGATCTCCTCTGGTTTGGGTGGGTGTTCGACAGTAACTGGTGGGTCTGGGAAGCGTCGAGATGGGTCAGAGAGAAACTGCTGATTCTCTCTGACCCACCTCTCCCTCCGCTCTAGACTTCTCTTATGATCAGCCCTTGGTTTTGTTTTATGGTTCGCATCGGCCAAAGCTCTCGCTGCATTATACACACAATAATTGATAGCCCAGAGGTCGGATTCACCGGAAAAATGTCCACAAGGCTCGTCATCCATTTCAGCCAGATCTTTAGGCTTGACAGAAACCTTGGTGTTGATGTTTCTCCGGGTCGTAAAGCATCGCTCTTCATCTATATATATAGTAAAATTTTAAATAAAAAAATTTAATTTTCATCCAAAAAGCTAAATTGTGTACTAAAAAAAGGCATTTCTAATAAAATACATGAACATTATGTAATACAAAATACATTTCTGGTTAAAAAAAATTAATTTTTAACCAAAAAGAAAATAAATTTTCTACAAAATAGTTACATTTTCAGAAAACAAATGTATCCAACTAATTGATGAATCAACAACCAAAAAAAATATGAGAAAAAAATGTTAAAATTCTTTGAAATCGCTCGAAATTATTGAAATTAATTAAAAATTCGTTGGAATGTTTTAAAATATCCTGAAAAATTTTAAATCCTTTAAAACCGCTTAAAATTTTTGAAAGCTCTTGAAAATTCCTTACAAGTTTAAAAATACCTTAAAAGCTTTAAAATCTCATACTGAATTATTGAAATGAATTGAAAATGCCTTGGAATCTATTAAAATATCCTAATATATATCAAATCCGTTAAAACCTCATATTAAATTACTGTCAAAAATTGAAAATTCCTTGTAAAGTTTTAAAATACTCTCAAATATTTCGAAACCTTCAAAATATTTTGAAAGACCTTGGCATCTTTTAAAGATTTCTAAAGTACTTTGGAGTTTTTTTACATAACCCTGCTAAAGTTGTTAAAATTCTTTGAAATTCCTTTAAATTATAAAAATAAGTTGAAAATTCCTTAAGATCTTCCAAAACATCCTCAAATATTAAAAATCCTTAAAAACCTTTTAAAACCTTTAAAAATTTTTTAAAGCTCTTGAAAATATCTTACAATTCAATAAATACCCTGAAATATTTTAAAATCCTTTAAAATCTCACACTAAATTATTAAAATAATTTGAAAATTACTTGAAATCTATTAAAATATTCTAAAATATACATCAAATCCTTTAAAATATCATTCTAAATTACTCTGATCAATTGAAAATTCCTTGGAATCTTTTAAAAGTCTCTCAAATTTTTCAAATCCTTTAAAATCTTTTCAAATACCTACAACTTTTTATAAAGATTTCTAAAGTATTTAAAATTTTTTTAAGTAACCCTTTTAAAATTCCTTAAATTCTTTGAAATTCCCTTAAATGATAAAAATCAGTTGAAAATTCCTGGATATTTTTAACCTATTTCCATAATTTATAGGAATTGCAAAGAATTAATTCAATTTTAAAAGGGTTTTTTAAAAAAATTTTAAATACTTTAGAAATCTTTAAAAAAAATAAGTTGTAGGTGTTTCAAAAGGTTTTAAAGGATTTGAAAAATTTTAGAGAATTTTAAAAGATTGCAAGGAATTTTCAATTGATTACAGTAATTTAATATGACATTTTAAGGGATTTGATATATTTTAGGATATTTTAATAGGTTTCAAGTAATTTTCAAATTATTTTAATAATTTAGTTTGCTTTTTAAGTTTTTTAAGGATTTTAAATATTTCAGGGTATTTTTTAAATTTCAAGGAACTTTCAAGAGCTTTGAAAAATTTAAAAGATTTCAAAAGATTTTTAAGGGTATTAAATATTTGAGCATATTTTTAAAAAAGTCTAGGAATTTTCAACTTATTTTCATAATTTAAGGGAATTTCAAAGAATTAAACCAATTTTAAAAGGGTTATTTAAAAAAAATTTTAATACTTTAGAAATCTTTATAAAAAGTTCTGGGTATTTGAAAAGATTTTAAAGGACTTAAAAAATTTGAGAGATTTTTAAAAGATTTCAAGGAATTTTCAATTGATCACAGTAATTTAGAATGATATTCTAAAAGATTTGCTGTATATTTTAGAATATTTTAATAGATTCCAAGGCATTTTCAATTGATTTAAATAATTCATGAGATTTTTAAGGATTTGAAAGCTTTTAAGGTATTTTTAAA
>NC_046659.1:17022027-17032783 GCF_010883055.1 Belonocnema kinseyi | reverse complement strand
AAATCATGTTTTTTACGATTAAAGAAAAACTGCGCATCCTATAAAAAAAATATTCGTAAAAAGTGTGTAAGGCCTTGTTCGTTTAATAAATGTTGTCTCATTTATTCTCGTAGCTTGTATTGGTTGTACGCAATTTAATTTAATGATTTTTGTTGGAATTGCAGGCGGGCAGGTGAAAAACAGAAGACGAAGTCACTGTTAAATAAACTATTTATTGAGACACAGAGCGATCCTCGCAGGACGACAGGCAGTGGTCGAGTGCCGCACATGGCACTTACAGCAGCGGAGTCGACGCCGACGCGCCAGGCAGATGCGTCGCTCTATATACACACACATACCCATACAACTACACTAGAGTCCTAATTTTAACAATTTCCAATTATGTTTTTCATTGATAAAACAAAAGCTACTTATCTTATAAAAATGTAATTCATGACAAATTTGTAGATCTCTTTTAGTTGTACAATTTTTGTCGAACTATCTTTTTTCGAATTTTGATTTGTTTCAAATTTTAAAATTTGGATCTAAAATTTAATCAAAAACAGAGACGACGACGCCGGACAGACAGAAATTGACGTAAAAACTTGTTTTTCTGACTCAGGGGGCCTCAAAACGTGGACATTTGATGAAATTTGCGAAAGTCATTTTTCGCATAAAAGTATGTCCTCAGTATGGGTGAGACTCTAAAAAGAAGATTTTGGACGTTTTTATATTTTTAAATATCGAAATCAAACTTGTTATTATTAACATTGTAAGTGTGGGTGTAGTAAGTCAGGTTTTTAGGGGTCTGGCCAAACATTCTCACTGACTCCATCATTCGTAAGATGAAAAAGCGGATTTTTGGTGTTTTTATATTTTAAAATATCGACAATCAAACTTGTCAATGTAAAAATTTTAGGTATGGATATAGTAATAGTGGTTTTTAGGGATCTTGCTGAACATTCTCACCGACTTTATCATTCGTGGGGTAAGAAAAGAAGGTTTCGACGTTTTTATTTTTTTAAATATCGACAATCAAACCTTTATTAGTCAGGTCTGAATAATGGGTGATGTGCAATGGTAGGTAGCTGTTTAAAAACATTTATATTCGACAATTATTGCCAACAGAATATTATTTTTCGCCCTTCTAATTGATTTAAGATTAAAAAAATGGTTAGTATATTTTTTTATTCCATTCATATGAACGTTCATAACTGAAGTACATGAAAAATAAAAATAATTTGTTTCTAGAAAAAAAATCTTCTTCATTGAAAATACAACCAATTCGTTCAAAGTTCAAGTGCGCAGTTAAAAATGATTTGTAATACTTGAAGAATCATCACTTTGCTTGTAAGTGTAACTGTTTTGTTAAAAAATTCGCTTTTGTGCGATTAAAATTAAGTCCTGAAGCGCAAATTGACCTATTCTATGTCGTGTGGAAAATTGATTATTTTAGTTTAAAATTGATCTATAGGGATGAAAATGATTTTTTTTGTTTGTAATTAAAAATTTTGGTTTAAAATTAAACTAATTTGGTAGAAAGTTGAAATGTTTGTTCAGAAGTGAAGGATATTTTATTTAAAAATGACAGTATTTGATAGAAAATTAATTAATTTTTTTTTTTAATTATGGAAATTCTTCATTATTTCATTTCAGCACAAAGATACTGGTAACTTAGAATAAAATGTAAAACAAATTATTGCAGAAATAAATGACAAAAAGTGTCAAGAATTGATAATTAAAACACAAATTGAAAAAAACTTTTGAATTTGTCCATGAATAATGAAATGTCAAAAAGATACAAAATAATGGAGACCCAAGACCAATAATCTATAGAATACATTTTTTAGATTGAAATTCATATAGCCGTAAATAAATTTTAAAAAAACTACACAAATATAGCGATATTTCTTTATGCCATTCGCTTATGACAATCAAATTTTTCATAATATGTCAATTTACTGCTGTGGAATATCACTGGCAAACCAATAGAAATAAATTTCCAATAAAAAATTTATTATATACAATTATACATGCATGCCTATTTTTTCGGCAAAGCTCGCGAAGCTCGCGGCGAGCTTCTTCAATGCAGAGGATTCGAGCAGCGCACAGTGGTCAAAAACAAAGCCACACAAAAAAAAGTGTGCGGATCTGGTAACAAGACAAACGTATTCAAATGGATTTTGGGGCGCTGAATTCAAATTCGGTATCAAAAATCACCCATCACGTCTTAGTTGAACCATAACCTCAAAAAATGACGAAAAATCATGCACTGAGGCAAATAAATTCCAAAATAATGCCAGTGATGCAAATTTTCACTTCAAAAACATGTCGACAACTGTGAAGGATCAACCCTTGCCTGATATCAACTTATTTAACATAACTTTACCCAACGGAACCTGAACTCGCCTAACCTGAATTAACAGAAATTTATTGAACTACACGTAAAGCTCTGGAAGTATATTCTCCCAGTATCAAATGTATGCTACATCGAATGGGTCAACTCGAGCCTAACCTAGAAATAAGTCTAACCTAGCCTAACCTAACCTAACCTCACGAAACACAATTAAACTGATTGTGTTGTCCCGTTGTGTTTGCGGTACCGTTTGAATCAGCTTGGGCTTAACCTGCAAAGAGGTTAAACCTATCCTAACCTAAAAAACCTAACCTAACCTAATTTCACGTAACACAATTGAACTCATTGTGTTGTCCCGTTGTGTTTGCGGTACCGTTTCATTAAGCTTCGGCTTAACCTACATAGAGTTTTAACTTATCCTAACCTAACAAAACCTGACCTAACCTAACCTAGCCGAATGAAATCCAACCACACGTGTAGCTAGGTAAGCGTACGGTTCTCAGTCTTAAATGTGTGCTATGTTTAATAGGTTAACTCGATCCTAACCTACAAATGAATCTAACTTAACAGAACCTAACGAAATTTTGCTTAACGCAACACAACTTAACTTAAGTGACCCGTTGTAACACAATAGAATTCATTTCATTGTACTACAGGTGGTTAAAAATTTAGACGCACATTACTCATTTGAAGAAACTTAGAACTACAAGTAGAATTGACCCCATTTTAATTCTGAAAATTTCAAGCCTGAGAACCGTACGCTCACATAGCTACACGTGTGGTTGAATTTCATTCGGCTAGGTTAAGTTAGGTCAGGTTTTGTTAGGTTAGGATAGGTTAAACCTCTTTCCAGGTTAAGCCCATGCTGATTCAAACGGTAGCGAAAACGCAACGGGACAACACAATCAGTATAATTGTGTTTCGTGAGGTTAGGTTAGGTTAGGCTAAGTTAGATTTATTTCTAGGTTAGGCTCGAGTTGACCCATTCGATGTAGCACACATTTGCTACTGAGAAAATATGCTTCCAGAGCTTTACGTGTCGTTCAATAAATTTCTGTTAATTCAGGTTAGGTGAGGTCAGGTTCTGTTGGGTAAAGTTATGTTAAATTAGTTGATATCAGGCAAGGGTTGATTCTACACAGTTATCGACATGTTTTTGAAGTGAAAGTTTGCATCACTGGCATTATTTTGAAATTTATTTGCCTCCGTGCATGATTTTTCGTCATTTTTTGAGGTTATGGCCCAACCATAACGTGATGGGTGATTTTTTATACCGAATTTGAATTCAGCGCCACAAAATCCATAGGAATACGTGTGTCTTGTTACCAGATCCGCACACTTTTTTTGTGTGGCTGTGACATCGAAAAAAGGTGGCCAAAATTAGAAAACGTTCATAAAATGGGCCAAATTCGATGACTTTCGGGCTTTTGATGTCGCTGATTAAGAATCCGATGTCAAGAATACCGAAAACAAAATGGCGGATCCAATATGGCGGACGAGTATGCCTAATAAACTTTTGATTTTTTTCAAAATTGGCATAACGGGGTTTTCGAGGTTGCTGATTACAAATCCGATATCAAAAATTCCAAAAACAAAATGGTAGATTCAATATGGCGGACAAGTATGCCAAATAAACGTTCGATTCTTTTCAAAATTATTATAACGGGGATTTGAAGCTTGGTTATTACGAATTTGATCTAAAAAATTCCGAAAATAAAATGGCGGATCCAATATGGTGAACGAGTATGCTACATAAACTTTCAATTCTTTTCGAAATTGGTATAATTGGGTTTTCATGGTCGCTGATTACGAATCCAAGGGCAAAAATTATTTTAAAAATAAATGAACCATGGATCTAATATGGCGGACCTTTATAAAGGCCCTAAAAGTTTATTATCCATTCTGCAGTTACTCGAAAACTTTAAATGAAGAAAATCTATATAATAAGACAGTCAACTCAACAAATATTTAACAAAATCGTGAATATATTATGAACTTTTATGATCTATATACGGTTTTTAAAAATATTTTTTTATTTGACTCTCTTACTGTTTAGAATTCTTTTATCTGAAGCTTTATAAGTAACTGGCGCATTATTCGAAAATTGGACGAAAAATTGATATAGTAGAATACATCCTATAAAAATATCAAAAAGAAGCTCAATGTTGATAAAATTTCACACTCGTTTATCATGAACGCAGAGTATGACTTGCATACTCTCCTTCTGACTAACATCCTGCCATTTTTTTTTTTTTTTTTTTAGAGAGATTTTAGTGAGCAATACTTTAATATTCCATTTCATGTTGTTTGACATCTCATAAAAAATTCCCAACTATTCAGAAACAATTCTTTTTCTATAATGTCTAAGCATTCTTTTTGGGCTTCGAGGTAATATGGATTTAACGAGATCGTATATTTTCCTCCTGGTAAATGAAAAAGTCTTATTGTCAGGTAGGGGTTCTAAAAAATGCATAGAAAATATTTGTTAATACAAATTTTTTAATTACAAATTATAAGAAATGAGCCAAGAAAGCAAAGAGGCGGGTGACTGTTTCGTAGAAGTAAGTTCAAGTTAAGGTTAGGTTAAGTTTGCATGAATATGAGGTCACAATTATTTTTTTATTAAACATACGGGGCAGAATACGTTAAGTGAACCACCTAAAATTATTTTTTGTTTTATCGGATTGAAACTTGGTTAAATTATAGCAGTATTTGAACTATATTAATTAACCGAACTGCGGTTGTCAATATGGAGGGTATTGAAGTTTTCAGGTTATGGGCATATATGAAGCTTGAAATAAAATTTGAGAAAAAACTCAAAACCGCAGCTGTCCGAAGCTGATTTTTTGATATGTAATAAGGAAAATCCTAGTCATTATTTTAAACTAAATACCAATTAAATAATATTGAAGAACTTGCCCAGGAAACAAAAATCCGTTCAGTTGCATTTGGATGAGTTTTGAGGTCTTCTGAATAGCGTATCTATCCCTGGAATTCCAGATACCCGCCAATAGGTTAGAGTGAGTTTCGAATGAGAAACAGGCTTTTTTAATCGGCACGTAATTTTTTTCTCGTACCCATTCAGTAGCGATTATGAATCAGCATTAATCAATAGAGGAACAATAGTTACGAAAGAAAATGATTAATTTATTTAAAACAAATTTAATTTAAATAGTATAAATTATTGATTAAAAACTAGTTAAATGGGAAACTTTCAAGAATATCCTGGCATACCCACAGTCTACTTTCATTTATGGACCATTTATTTTCAGGCATTTTAATATTTTGTTGAACATTGTTTTTCATATATTTGCATCACACATATGAATGTTGAAAATTTATGTATATATTTTTTACAACAAAAACTAAATTTTGTCTTTTAATTCACGTTTATAAATTTTCGTTATCACTGAAAGTAAAAAATGAATAAGTTACAATCGTTAGGTTATATGAAACTTCACATTTACTGATATCAATTTCAAATTCACAAAAACTATCACTCTTAATTTATTTTTTAGAAATTAACTTGAACAAAAATGCGGGTATTGAATTTCTAAACATTTGAATGTTTGTGATGCAAATGGATATGAAAAAAATGCAGAGTTCGTTTCTAACACGTGGTTTCCTGGCAGCGATTAGCATGTGCACTGAATAAATTAAATGTCACGGAGGCCTAATTCAGTATAAACCTTATCATTCTTGCACAAAATAAACTATTGAAAACTATTGTACAAAGAAAGTTAAAACTAAAATAATCATTACGCTGAAAAATTGCATTAAATCAAGTAGGCTTATTTACTTGGCTGATTCTACTTGAAAAAGGCAAGTATTTTCTTTTTACAAGGGACCGATTTTCTTGAATCAAGAAAATAATAGAATTCGTACAACTATTTGAATCAAGAATATATTTACTCGAAGCAAAAAATTATTTAATTAATTTGTTCCGTTATACTCATTTGCATGAAGTTTAATAAAATATTGAATTAAGAATATTATATTCTCATGATAAGTAACTAAGAATCTAACAAAATGTTTCTTGATCCATGTAAATTCATATACTTAGTTTGACCACTATTTTAATTGAAACAATGTTCATGTTCTTGAGACAAGAAAATGAATGTATTTAGCGAAGAAATAGTTTCTCTTAGAATAGGGCTTGAATATTTTCCTTCTAATAATTATTAATTTGAAACGAATGTCAGATTCACTTCGAAGATACTTACGTTATTAAGATAGAAACACATCAGTTTTTTCAACATGAGAGCTGTAGACTTGATACAATAGACATCGCACACACTATAAAAATTAATATATTGGTCTAAATTAATTTACCTCTTACTGCATAAGTTTCTTATTAAATATAATAATCGACAAGTTGTCATGGCATGAAGTTGGTTCTCTTCGCCGCTAACAATTATTTTGAAATTCAATAATATTTATAAAATTCAAAACAATAAAAGTTCCTGCTAAACACAGGAATTCTTCATTAAATGAAAAATATTATTTTTTTGGATTCGGCTAGATTAAAATTGATTTTAAAAAGTTAAGAATTATTTTATGTGAACCTTATTTAATTTAAATTAGAGTTGGAAGACATAGTTGTATTTTGTTTATACACAATTTTCGTGTTCAATAATAGCAATTTGAAAATCACAAGAAAGGCAAAATTCATGAAACTTATAAGTAGAAAAATAGTTTTGCAAATATAGAATGATCATGTGTTATTTTAATTTAAACTAAATAAGTTTTAGGCAACAGATTTTTTAACTTTAAATTAGTTTTTCCTTGATGAAACCAAATTCCTTTATTAAGCAGGATTTTTTAAATTAATTTTTAATTTTATATTCTTACTTGCTATCTAAAATAGTTAATATCTTGTTTTATATTTTTATGTTATTAGTTGCCAATGCAATGTTTCCCGCGTACTGTAGCTCGCATATAATGTTGCTGTTTTAAAAAATTAAGTATATAGATTTAGGTTTTTACATTCTCATCATTTATTATTGAGAACGTATTATAATTGTCGGAAGTTTGACATTACAATTTTTCAACGGATCTCCACGTTTCGAGACCCCCTGAATCCGAAAATAAAGTTTTTACGATGGCGTCTGTCTGTCTGTCCGTCCGTCCGGCCGTAAACGCGATAGCTCTCGAAAAAATGTACGGATCAAATCCATCTTTGGCACACTTTTTTCGGTCCTGAAAGAAAGGAAGAGTTCGTTAACCAGCCATTTTTGATGAAAGTTCAAAAAGTGAGCGCATTTTGAAAATTGTTGAGACCACTTTTTTCTGAATTTGAAAGTTCTATGTACGGATATTTCTAGTACTAAAAAAAACAATTTATTCTTATGACTTTTTCCGATAAAAAGAAAATTCTCAGAGTTATAGCATTTTAAAAAAATTTTCAATTAACCGAAAATCAAAATTTTAAGCCAAAAACGCACGATATGAAAAATAGTCAAGAAAAGAAAAACATTTATTTTTGAAAGCCCTACAAGATTATCATAACAAATTTTTGGATTTTCTTGAAAAATCGAAAATTCAAATTTCGATTGCACAAAAAATAATTAAAAATAAAAAATTCCGTTTTGTGGTCAAACTATGTAGGACACGAAAAAAATATAAATTAACAAAAATTGTTATCCCAAAACAAGATCTACAATTTCGTTAAGAATCACTTCTTCATAAGACGCGTACTTTTTGATTTATTCGTGAAAAATAACATTGAAAATAAAAAAATAAAATAAAAATGTGTGGAAAAACGACGAAACTTACAAGAAAAAAGATTTAGCAAAACCTGTTCACAAATGTCTGTCGAAAATCAAGCGCGCAGTGCGAGTGTAAGGGGCCATCCATAAATTACGTAACACTTCATGGGGGGGGGGGGTCCAGCGCAGTGTTACACAATGGCGACAAACTACAGGGAAAAGTCGGAAAAAGCGTTACATAAGGGAGGGGGGGGGGGGTCAAAATGGTCGGGAAATTGCGTTACGTAATTTATGGATGGCCCCTAACGATGAGAATGTGTACCTCAAAACCCACAGAGCTTTGAGAAACTTAATCTTCGACTATACTTAACTAGGTAGATAATTCATAATATGCACACGTATAATAATACCTCCATCTAAAAGAGATCTTTTTGATAAAGTGTAATTCAAGCATTCCAAAAGTAAAGAAGGAATATCCGAGCGCGAAGCGCGAGGTAACCCATTATCGAGCGCGCAGCGCGAGATCTAACCGTCGCATTTTTGTACTTGCAACTTTTCTTAATCATTTATTACCTTTAGGACGTTTTTAAGCGTTTTAAATATTTGAAAACAACAAGTATTAAATGCCTTGTTAAATAAGTGAAACTTACTTCGCTTTTTCACATATTTTAAATTATTTTTTAAGGAATGTTATTTTGCATTGAAAATGGAATAAGAGAGTATTATATACAATAAAAGAGTTGGATAAATTGAAAACTGCGCATTTTATGGAGAATTTTTGATTATTGATCATTACTTTTAGAAATTTTATAACATTTTTAAATATATTAAGAAAGAAAAGTATGGAGCCTTTATTGAAATAAGTAAAATTCTATTTCAACATTTTTCTGAATAAAGAATGGTATATTAAAGTTGAGTTTAACAACTTTTAGTTTGAAGTTGTTTGAGGCTCACCATATGATTTGGTACGACCCTGCCTTGAAAATATTACCCGAGATTTTGTCACCGATATCCAATTGCTTTGATAGCGAAGTCAGTAGAGCGCGCGGTTAAGACACACCAGTTTGGGTAGTTTAGGTAAGGTTCAATCCTCGGCGAGTGCGATTTTGCAAAGCGTCTAGGCGTACGATTATATGTGTAATTAACAGTCTGCGCGAATTACGTATTTTAATAATTTAAAAAATGAAGATTATATAACAATAATTTTGAAACAATTTTTTTCCGTTGACTAATAGTGATTAGTTGAGGCATTAGTCTATTGCTCCGATACTATATATTCTTAGATTAAGAAAATATATTCTTGACGTGTATCAGAAATTATTTCTTGGAAGTAAGCTATGTTCTGCAGTTGAATACATATCTATATGGGGCATTATTCCTCAACTGCCCCAACTCAAAAAGTCATGTTTTTCGATTGTCTCTAAATTCTGGGAATATGTTTGCCTACCCAACAGTAGTTAATCCACAAACTTATAGACCAGGATTACCAACCCTCCCCAAGTGAGGGGGGGGTTGAATTTTCAACCCCAATGCCTGCAGGGGTAGTTTCATACGCCTGTAACATCCTTTCTAATTAAGCGATTTAAAATTTTTATGAGGGTTTTGGAAAGTGCTTTTTACACGCTTTCATCCTATTTTATTATTTATAACAAAAAAAATTGTTTAAACAATTTTTTCAATAAATCAATTGTTTATTTAACTTTTTTCGCAATTTAGGCATCTACGATTTTTTTTAAATAGTCTCAAAAGAAAGCTTGACTTTTTTACTATGAAAAATGTCTAATAAGAAAATGGACAAATTGAAAATCATTGAGTTACAGAGCCGGTTGTAGAGGGAGTCCTCGCGCTCGCACTCGGGCGTTATGCGGCAGCATACCGCGGAACAGTTTTCAAGTATGAAATTTTTTTGTATTACTCACATTGATCCAAAATTGCATGAAGTCATCGGAAAAAACTATTCAGTAATGTTAACCAGTAAGTTTGAAGAAGTTAAAAATGTTTAAAGTTATTATGAAAAAATATTAAGTAAAAAGCACTTTCTTAAAAATGAACAGTATTTTTCTGAAGATAAATGATTCCTCACTATTATAATTTATTATCCGACAATAATTGGTTATTGCTCTTGCAATTTTTTAAAACAAATACATGATTCAACCAACTTCTCACGTATAAAGTGTTTGAGTAAATAAAGTACTAATGGATTAGTAATTAACGCCTGTCGTCAGCCTACATCCTATCAAGTTATAGTTTCCAGTGTCTACCACGTGGAGGTGACAGTGCGATTTTAGACTCCTTTTATCTGCAAGATGATTTGGGGTGCTTAATTTTAGTGAGTCCCCTCGCCTCTCACTTTATGGGGTGCTTGATTTTTGTGAGTCCCCTTGCCTCTCACTACACAACCTTTTTATGCTGTTCGCCTCTTCTTCGTACCAGCTTTCCACTTTCTTGGAGTACTATTCTGCTTTCGATTACGTTTAGGCTTCGGAAAAACCTCACTTTTCTCCTGATAGGAAAATCGTTTCAGATCCAGCTGTCCCTTTGCGTTCGGAGCGAATGAATGATATTTGAGTGTACTTGGTATAGTCACAGCCTTAATAAATCGATCTGCTATGTGGTAGACTCTGGAAACTATAACTTGATAGGATGTAGGCTGACGACAGGCGTTAATTACTAATCCATTAGTACTTTATTTACTCAAACACTTTATACGTGA
>NC_046659.1:17009798-17021927 GCF_010883055.1 Belonocnema kinseyi | reverse complement strand
ATAGGATGAAAGCGTGTAAAAAGCACTTTCCAAAACCCTCATAAAAATTTTAAATCGCGTAATTAGAAAGGAAGTTACAGGCGTATGAAACTACCCCTGCAGGCATTGGGGTCGAAAATTCAACCCCCCCTCACTTGGGGAGGGTTGGTAATCCTGGTCTATAAGTTTGTGGATTAACTACTGTTGGGTAGGCGAACATATTCCCAGAATTTAGAGACAATCGAAACACATGACTTTTTGAGTTGGGACAGTTGAGGAATAATGCCCCATATGCAGTAACCCAATAAAGTTTTCGAAGAAGAAAATGCGATATTCTATCTAAGAATACATTTTCTCAAATTAAGAAAATGTACGCTTGTTCCTAGCATACGGTAGCAAGTATTTATTTATTTGGAACACACTCATATTCTATCGTCCCCATTCGTACCTGAGGTTAACTTGAATCAAGTAACTCGGATTAAAAAAAAATTTTTTAAATCAGAATTGTCCTAATCAAATGTGTTACTACATACTTCTCATTTGAAAGAATTAATTGTTTAAAATTTCAATCTGCATATTCTATTCAGTTAAACATAACCTGAGGTTACATACAATTGGCAGATTCACGCTTATTGAAAATTGCTGTGTGTGCATCGTATTTTTACTATTCGTTGTGATCCTTCAAGAACTCCTTTTCATATTTTATATGAACCCATTTATGTGCACATTAATTAAAGTGACCATATTTGAAATGCTAAAAACCAGGACTCTGACTAGTTAAGCAGGGGAGGGGGTTCATATTCAATATGCTTGAATATAATAAATACTCATGAAACATTATATTTTCAATAAACACATTATCCAATATTACATATGTTATATGTAATTACATGTATAATATATATGTTACACATATTTTTCTGAAGAATGCAGAGTTGTTGTATTGCATTTCACAAGAAGTATCGATTTCAACGTTTCAACTGATAATTCAATTTTCTCTATTGTCCAGATTTTATTTACCACCCAAAAAATACGCTCCGTAGGAGCATTGGTTCCTGGGAGGCATAAACTATATTCGACAATTTTTTTTAGATTCGCAAAAGGCACATTTTTCGTTCGAAAATGGTGAAATCCTTTTCAACCCACTTTTGGTCAATCGAAATTTTATTTTCAATCCACTGTGTCAGCTTTTCTTGGACAACGAATTCTTTTAAGTATGTGACCTCCTCAAAGAGATAGTTTTCATCAATTTCGTTACAACGAAAGAATGATGTTAATTCTTGGTATGTTTGAGAGATATTTTCCCCAGTAATCGTTTTATTAAGAGATACCCACTCTAAACGATTACCAATTTACAGATCTTTGTCCCAATTCTCTAAATATTTTAGACAATTCGCGCAAACATTTTTAACATGTGATTTAAACCACGTTTCGTCTATAAGGCCGTTTTTAGTTAAGACAGAAACATGCTGTCTGATTGACAGTGGAATGAAAACGCTTTCAATTCTCTGCTCTAATTTCGGATGTTTCATTAGAAAAGAAATCTTCAAGTAACTTTGGACATTTTTTCAAAGATGAGAAATAAGACTTTAAAGCAGGAAAAAATGTCAATTTTCGTCAAACAGCTGGTAAAAGAGCTAACCACGGCGTTTTGCAATATCCCAATATTTTTTGTATTCTATTTCGACATCTCTACAAAATACTTTCAGTACTTCTACTCTAACAGTGTAGATGTAGAAGTAAGAGTAAATTTTAACAATTATTAGCTCAATTTCGATTGGCAATAAGTCTGCTGCTGTTTGAATAGAATTATGCACAATATGTGCTGAACAACCAGCACCTATAATATTGTATCCTGTTCTTATAATTTGAAGAATATGTTATTTTGACCCTTTCTCAACATACCAACGAAATTTCTGTTAGCGTTATCAGCACAATAGGCAACAACCTTGTCTTTTAGTCTGTTTTTTAGTTAACATATCTATCAAAAAATTTGTAATTATTCCAGAAGTTTCTCCAGGAAGAGAAACGAAATCTAAGAAGTTGAATCGAAGTACCGTACAAGCGCAGGAAAAAGTTTTATGTCTTTGTGATTAGATGTCTCAGATGATACGGAAATACAAGATGTAGACTCTAAATCATTTTTCAGTAGTTGTGCCGCATGAGGATCGCACACTTTTTTTTAAAATGGCTTCAGTCTTGGTACGTTTAGATGCAAACTTTTTCTCAAACAATAATTGTATTATTCTGGTCGTGCAATCCATTGATCGAAAACTGTGATTATGCATAACAGTATGGTAGGACAAACAGGACAAATTGCTAAAAGAAGGACGTTTGACAGGACGCTCACCTCGACAGGACAAACTGCTAAAAAACAGGACAGTCCTCACAAAAACAGGACGTATGGTCACTTCAACATTAATGAATCATCAAATGGTCATAGGAATTAGTTCAGGTTAATCAGTCTCATCCAATTCTATTCACTAAGCATTTTAACGAATGTGGAATAACAGATTTAAAGCACCGCGCTTAGGTGACCAATTAAAAATATGGCCAACCGATTGAATTTTTATTCTTTCAATCTGCAGATGACAGATACGCAATTCAAACCGACTCGATTTTTATCGGTTCTTTTTTCCTGGGTACTTTTTAGAGGCGATTCCATTTTGGCAAACAGAAATTTGTTCCCCATTTCACAAGTTATGCGTTTTTTTGTTGTGCAGTCGTTTTTCACTTGTATCAAACGCGTTGAATATTACTCGTGCAACTCTCACTTTCCGACTCAATCGCTCAATAAAAAAAAAGATTTTATTGTCATTGCATGTCGCAATAAGTTACACATATACTGCTGAAACTTATCTATAAGTAAAAAACACTAACGGGAAATTTTTTTGGGAGTTTTTTGACTACCTTTTTCCGATTTGTGACCACTGGGCAGCGTCCAGTCTCGCTGTGAGTTCTCTCGGCAGCCAAGAAGCGCGCCATTCTTGCAATATTCAATTCAAGCATTGCGACGTTTATTCCTGAGAATTTCGCGTTACGCAATGAAAGACTTCGAGGTTCACCCTGTTTCCTTTTTCTTCGCGCGAGCAGAGTCGAGCACCACAGCTGGCCACAAATTTCTCAACCATTCCGATAGGAGACTCACCGAGATCATTTCTCTTCTCCCCATAACGAAACTCATGACACCAAGTTAAGTCACTCTACTCGTGGACTGCGGGGTGAAGTCACTGACATGCTTTGTTCTCCTCTTTGGCTATAGAAGAGAAACGGGCGAGCGACGCTCCCCATTGCGCAAAAAAATTAAGGATGTCCTTGAGACGTCTTTGGGACATCCCGAAGACGCCTTTTATAACATGTGTTTTGGTCATCCTAGGGATGCTCTTAAAACTTCTAATGCCAGTACGAAAGATTTCCCTAGAACATCAATGTCTTGAGGTTATCTTTGGGACATTGGACGTCTTAGAGACGTTAATTGACTGACATAGGACGTCCTAGGAACGTCCCAAGGACCTTCTTGGGCTTTTCATAGTTTTGTGCCCACTGGGTCGCTCCTAGTCCCTGAAAAAAGATAAATGTACAGTTATATATTACGAGGTATGTTCAAAAAATAAGGTGACTTTATGGTTTTCTCCAAAAATAATCATTTATTCCTCAATATTTATGTTGTCCCCTTCAAAGTAATCCTCGTCAGATATAATACACTTGTGCCAACGCTTTTTTCAATCATCGAAGCACTTCTGATAATCATTTTGTGGTATAGCCTTGAGTTCTTTCAGCGATGCAGTTTTTATCTCCTCAATCGTTGAAAATCGATGTCCTTTCATGGGTCTCTTCAGTTTTGGGAAAAGAAAAAAGTCACTGCGGGCCAAATCCGGTGAATATGGAGGCTGAGGCATGACTGTGGTGCTGTTTTTGGTCAGAAAATCTTTCACAAGCAACGATGAATGAGAAGGTGCATTATCGTGATGCAAAAGCCACGAATTGTTTTTGCAAATTTCCGGACGTTTTTGGCGTATCGCCTATCGCAAACGGCGATGATCATGCGATGGATCTTTTGATCAAAATTAAGCAGTTTTGGAACAAATTTCGCTGACACACGTCTCATGCTCAAAACGTCCGAAAAGATAGAATGGCATGAGCCAACCGATATGCCAACGTCTTCAGCAACTTCTCTGATGGTGATTCGGCGATTTTTCAACACCATTTTTTCCACTGCTTGAACGTTTTCATCTGTTGTTGACGTGCTGGGACGTCCAGGGCGAGGTTCGTCTTCGACATCCTCTCAGCCTTCTTGGAAACAGCTTGTATCACTTATACACATTTTTCTTACTCAGAGTAGACTCACCGTATGCAACTCAACATTTCAAGAGTTTTAGAGCACTCGATTCCATTCTTCACCCAAAATTTAATGCAAACTCTTTGCTGCATTTTTGTCGAAAGAAGAAAATCGCCGAGCACACCAAACCCTTCTAACCTTTTACGCCTCTGCCAGAAAAACAACACGAGCTATATAGTCAAAACTGTGAATATATGATCGTGACGAGTGTACCAACACAACAAAATAAAAAAATTTAAACTTACATGTACGTGGCCCGCGGAAATTGAAGAGTCACCTTACTTTTTGAATACACCTCGTAAATTAAAAAAAAAATAAAGAATTTTCAAATAAATTACTTGTATTTTTGACCAAGGAAATACATTTTTAAATACAATTATGAATCTTGAATTGATTAAAAGGATCTTGCAGAAAAATTTATATTCTCCTATGACGAATAATAAAAATTTATGTTTCAAAAAACTTCAAGATTTTGCGTAATAGGAAAAAGCTACTTATTTTTTGAAATGCCTGTAAAATGCATGAAATTTTCAGAAGTACTCTAAAAAATGGTTTGTAAAATATTCCATAGAAAACAATAGAAACCATTTCATCGTACTTATTTTAAGTCGATTTTTTACTAAATATAAATCACAAATAATTCTTCCGCTACGTTTGTGGTAAACATAACCTCATATCCTACACGCATACATTTCTTACCTACCACATATAAAATGTTCCTTGCAAGTCCAGACATTTTCTAATTGATTTGCACTTAAAGGCCCACGATGCAAAACACTTATCCACATTTTCCTTCTTCTCTTTGACAATATAATACGTTTACTTGTTGACAGATCACTAGGCCCAAAACGAAATTTTCCCACAAACATTTTATTTTTATCTGTTATCCCTCTTGGAATCCAAAAAAATCTTGTCCCTAGGTGCATAACACTGTGTCCATTACACCCTACTACGAAACAATATTTCAACATTTAACTTCTTTTATTTTAAAAACGTCTCCGAAATATGTCATACCCACACTGGCAATATGTTTTCTCGTACTGTTATACGCACGGTGTTTTGGCTCTTTGAAATTTGCATGGCATAATGAGAATGCTCTATTGACTGGCAGCACTAGTATTGACAGTAGTTTTTTTATGCCACGGAGTAATAATAAGGAGACCGATCATGCTGTGTATTTCTTGCCAGACTTAGGCGTTCAAACCCAATGCTCCAAGGAAGGAGAAATGCGCACTGTGATTTGCTATCTCCTTTTCTCCCGCAAGAAATGTGCGAGTGAGTGCCGTGTTGAATGACAACTATATACTGAGGTTATGTTCCTTTAAATATTGTCAATTGAGTTTTTCAATATACGTGCTTATGTATTTCTGTGTGTTTTGTACAGAATTAAGTTGACAAATTGTGACCTAGAAAGTATGGGTAAGTAATACAGATGTAATTGTAATCATTAAATTATATAAAATGTCCAGATTGAATAATGTGACTGTATAAATTTAGGTAATATGTGTTGTGGTTGTCAAGCAGTGGCACTCACTCGCACACTTCATGCGGGAGAAAAGGAGATAGCAAATCACAGTGCGCATGTCCCCTTCCTTGTGAGCATTGTGTTTAAGCCCAATAAATGTACAGTTACCGCAGTCAGAACGTATGTACGGAGATCGGTTTCCTTGTTATTACTCCGTGGTTTATGCGTTCGGAAACCGCTCATGGTGTAATGAAATCGAATTTTTATTAAATATTTTTAGTCTATGGCAGCAAAGTGGATATCACGCTTGCTGGAATAGTACAGAGCTACGTTAACAAAGAGGAGATAAGAAGAAGCGGGAAATTCAAAAACACTCAAATAAATTATTTAAATTCAAGAGTTTTCCATATATGAAAAAGTCACTCGTTAGGAATTTTAGGAGTGAATCAATAATAAATTAAGGAAGCGTAGAAAACCTTAAAGGGTTGACTCAGCCCTGTCGTAACTAGTTAAAATATGCGCATACCAATGATAAGATAAGACATTTCTAACAGAGATTCCAATGTAATTATAAAGCATAAAAACAGGATAGAATAGACGAGTTGAAACTTCATGAAATATCTTAGCTTTAATGATAAAATCTGACACGTGTGCCTATTCAAAGGAAAGGCATTTAGGTTGCGAAATGCATATTAGGGCAGGGTAGTAGATAACAGCTTTCGCATGTCTAAAGGTCAATTTGCACGTGTCTCTACACCTTTAAGAATGACTAAGGGTTCTAAGGTCAAGTTCCACGTTTCTTTACATCTTGAAAAGTGACTAAGGGTTCTAGAGTAAGGATAAGTCTATATAAGGGAGGTAATATTTAGGAAGAACAGAGAATTTGTCAAGCTCCCATCGCCTTCGGTTTTATGTATTTTCGAAATTAAAATTGTAGACGTTCTTTTTTAGTTAAAAGATCTTTTATTTGTGAGAGTGCGTGATCTAAAACTATATACGTATTGCATTGAATAAAATTGAATAATCTCAATTTTGCTACAAATTCATAGTGTTTTTTTTTTAATTTTACGAAATAACCTTGGTCCTAATTTCAGGCTAACGTTTTAACGTTTTTAGCAGTAACGGACATTAAAATCTGCAATTTAAAAACGATAATAAATTTTTAAATTTCAAACTTGGCGGTATCCAAGGATTTTCTACAAGTTACTAGCAGAGGGCCAGGACGGCCCCAGGACGTAACAGTAAAATATTTTTGGTGACAGCGGTGGGATGATGCACCTGGAATTGGGATTTTAAATTTAAATTTTAAGTGAGCAATTTTGTTTCGATCAAGTGTAAGAACAGTGAAAACTTACAGAGTGAACAAAAGTGATAAGCAAGGTGTTAATAAGTGTCACACCTCTAAAAAGTGGATAATTAAATTAAAAACGAGTTGTTGTGATTTTAAATTGCATTTGGATTGAGGTTTCATTTACTACAAACCTTTCAATTATCACGTGGATAGGTTTTTGGATGCAATCGACGAATTTGTAAATTTCACCTTACTGCTTTAAAATTTTGGAAAATAAATTTTAGACAATTTTTGTAAAGGGTGGATTGAGTAGCTCTTTAGAACGACCCTGAAATTTCCAAAGAAAATTAAGAATTTGAAAACCCAATTCGGCAAAATTTTATTTGTATTTCTGGAACTGAAGGATTCTGATGGCGGGTTTTTGACTGCTGCGGTTTCTCTCTATCAAGAAATAGGACCAAGGTGGATAACGAGTGTCTGCGGCAGATAATCACTCCTCCGTTACTATCAGGTAAAATTAAACTATAAGATTGACCAAAGAATTTATGGGACTATAAAAATAAAATTACTAAAGACCAAGGATTAGAAAGGACAATGCAACCGGACATTTGGAAAGGATCTATCAAGGACTAATTCAAGGACAACTCATTCAGCAGGCGGAAACCCTACCATCATAAGTGTCAACCTTACTTCAATCTGGAAGGACAGCAACATTGTCGTGCATGAACTTCATTGTCAGCAAAAGGTAGGTCACACCCTCATAAAATTGAACTCTCACACTTTTGATTTCTATTTTTTTTGCGCTAGAAATTTTGATTTTACTGCATTTGAATTTTGCGACATTGATATCTGTAATATTGAAATCTACGATATTTTAAACCAAGAAATAATTTAGCTAGATTGTTAAATGAGTGACTCAGATATAGGTGCGCTAAAAGATATGTCAGAGACGGGAATCGGATCCGAAAGCTTAGAAATGATTAATGTCAAAAATTTAGGGGATGGACGTGGTGGCCCAGTGGGACCACAATCTCCAACAAATGAAGGGGAAACTCCAACATCCGCCTTTTATGAAGGTGGAGATATAACAGTCGGAAGTGTAAATCCAGAAGAAAATTCGCAAAATTGTGATAATTACATGCGAGCGCCAAGTTTTCAAAGTTATCCTTTTACTCAGAGGAAAACAACTGATGCGTTGAAACTGGCCCGTGACATTATTCCCGAATTTAATGGTGAAAATATGTCTGTAGTCATGTTTATAGAGCACTGTAGAGCCGCTGCTATAGGATTAGAGAGTAATGATGAAATTTTCTCGTAATGCTAATCAGAACAAAAATAACAGGAAGGGCTATGAGATACATTCAGGATAGAGTCGGAATAGATTTTGAAAATTTTATGCAAGTATTAGAAACTTACTTTTCACCAAAACTAAATACGAGTAATTTAATGTAAGAATTGGCTACAATTACTCGTTAAAAAAATGAGGAAATAGCTGAATATGGTACTAGGGTTAACGAAATTTTGAATAAAATTATTACACAAGTAATGAAAAAGACGCCAGGGGAAAAGGGATTAGAAAGATGCCAGGAATATAGAGAAAACGCAATAAAAAATTTAATGAGAGGCTTAGATCGCGCTACCTTGTCATTTTTAAAAAACGGAAATCCAGAAACTTTAGATGGGGCTATTGAAATCGCTACAGAGGCCGATTTGGAAAATAAAAGCTGGAACAAAACGCATAATAGGTTCGAAAACTCCTTTTTTAAAAGTAATATAGAAAGGCGAAAAAATAAATTCAAATTTGTAAATCAGAAACGTGTGGCTTACATTAATATCGAAGCAGAAGAACCAGGGCCGTCGAGGAGTCGGTCATTATCCACTATAAGGTGTTTTAATTGTGAAGAGTTAAGTCATTTTAAACGAGAATGTCCTCAAATTTCGCGAGAAATTAATGTAAATGCTAACAAGAAATTTAAATCCTATTGTAATTATTGTCATTACTTAAATCATAGCATTGAACTATGTAAATTAAAACAACGTCATGATGAAGAACGAAATAATAGATCCCAGTCCGCACAGAAGTTTTTAAACTCACAAGAGGCATCAAACCGGTGCGATGATGACCTCGAAACCATTTCAGCACCCAGACAGAAAAAAGTTCTCCAAATCAGAGACCCCCGATGCTCAAAAACCAACCCAATAATTGTAATTGAAAATACAAATTTTTATAAAGGGAATACATTATTTTTGATTGATACAGAATGTGTCTTGAAGTTCATTAAAAAACGTAAAGTAGATTCAAGAACTTGAATAAATAAAAATAAAAGGTATCGTTTAATAGGAATCGGTTCAGGGGCAATTCAGACTTTGGGAGAATTTAAAACAATAATAAAAGGGATAGAATCAAGTTTTCAAATTGTTCCTGATGATTTTCCTATTAGTCAAGAAGGAATTCTGGGTATGCCATTTTGAAAAAATCAAAAGGCTAAATTAATAATTGGAGAATTTGAAGAAAATTTAGGAAGTTTGTAGTTGCCTGATATTACATACTCTACTGTTAAAATTCCAGCATAAACAAAAAAATTACTAGAAATACCAGTAAAAGATATGTATTTGATCGAGGGATACATTCGGAGAGTAAATGCAGGCCCCGGGATATTCATAGGAGAGTCTCTTGTGAGTAAGGTCGGGGATTGCGTTAGATGTTACGCGATTAACAGTACTGCGAGCGACGTGTCCCTGACCTTGCCTCCTATCGATATGGAGGAGTGTGCGGTGATAGCGCTCGGGAGGCAGGACAGCGAGCCTACTGCTGATGCGAATAATGGGGGGAAAGAAAAAGCTAAAAGGTTTACCGAACTCTTAAAATTGACTGATTTAAAAAATTTAAATGAAGAAAAACAAAATTAAATGGAATTATTTGGGGATCACTTAGTTTTATTTCATTTGCCTGGAGGTAAATTCGGAGCAACTACACTTGTAAAACATAAAGTAATAACTACTGATAATCAGCCTTTTAACATAAAGCAGTATCGTTATCTTGAAATTCACAAAGGGAAATTCGTAAGCAAGTTGCTAACCTGCTTACAGATGGAATTGTACAACCGTCGGATTCCCCTTATAATTCTCCACTTTGGATCGTTCCAAAGAAAACTGAACCGTGAACACCTCAGAAATGGCGAATGGTTATTGATTATAGGCAACTAAATGAAAAAACTGTAACTGATGCGTACCCTGTCCCAAACATTAGTGACATTCTTTAACAACTCGGGGGCGCCAAATACTTTTCAGTCTTGGATCTTGCCTCGGGATTTCAACAGATCCCTATGGATCCTGATTCAAGAGAAAGGACCGCTTTTTCTACCCCTTATGCCCATTTAGAATATACAAGAATGCCATTTGGGTTGAAAAATGCCCCAGCCACTTTTCAGAGGCTGATGGATCGTGTCCTGACTGGATTACAGGGAATAGAGCTATTTTTTATATGGATGATTTTATTGTTTATGCAAGTTCCCTGGAAGACCATGCACGGAAGTTAAAATCACTTTTTGGACGACTAAAAACAGCTGGTTTAGTATTACAGCCAGAAATATGTAAATTTTTACAAAAAGAAATAACGTACCTAGGTCATATAATCACTCAGGGTGGTGTAAAAGCAGGCCCTAGAAAAATAGAAGCTGTTAAAAATTTTCCCATTCCTAAACGTAAAAAGAACATTAAGCAATTTTTAGGATTAATAGGGTATTACCGGCGATTCATTCCGAGTTTTGCTAAAGAGGCTAAACCATTAACTGTAATATTAAAAAAGGATGTTTCTTTTCATTGAACTGATTTGCAACAGCGAGCATTTGAAACATTAAGGGATAAAATTTGTTCAGAACCATTATTGTAGTACCCAGATTTTACAAGACCATTTTTAATTACTACTGATGCATCGAATTATGCATTGGGAGCAGTATTAAGTCAAGAAGAAATTAATAAAGATTTGCCAGTAGCTTTTGGATCGAGAACTTTAAATGACGCAGAAATAAATTACAGTACAACTGAAAAGGAACTTCTTGCTATAGTTTGGGCTGTTAGGCATTTTCGTCCTTATTTATATGGACGTAAATTTGTTCTTTTTATAGATCATAGACCTTTAGTTTGGTTGCATGGACTAAAAGATCCAGTATCTAGACCGGCTAGATGGAAAATTAAACTCAGTGAATATGATTATGAGATTCAATATAAACCCGGAAAAATAAATTCTAATGCCGATGGTTTGTCTCGAAATCCTTGTGATCTAGGTGAATGTAAAAATAAAAAAATTAAATTTTGTGGAATGTTCAACTCGACCTGTATCCGTGAGTGCACCACGAGGGAAGAGGTTTTGAATAAAAATAAAGATGCTCAGAATGAAAAATTTGATGAAATTGATGAATTAATTGAAAATGTTTTTATGTTTAACGAAATTCTTGATTCTGTAAATCCCGGAAAGGAATCAGATATTTCTGATTCAGAAAAGGACTGTAGTATTCATAGTGATTATGATACTGCAGAAGATGAGGAAACAGCGATAGTACAGGCCCCCTCGGGTACAGCGATTTCCAAGACCAGTGGTGAGACCCAGTGTCTGGTCGCTGCCGGGTGTCAGGATAGGGACCCCTAATCGGTGCACTACCATAGTTCCGCTATGCTACAAGCTGAGGGGGATGGGCACTCGAATCCCGGAATTGTTAGGGAAGTCAGGAATATTGCCTTAAAAAATGATCGTCTCGGTAAAGAGATAAGTCTGGGGAGTGGATGTAATCCCGTGGATGTTGCGATAAGCAGCTACCACTGTACCGGCGCAACAGAAATGACTCTGTCCCGTCAGGTAACTCTCACGGAAGCTAGTCTTTTAGGGAACCCAAAGCCGGGCGATGTGACGAACAAGTCGAAGCCTTGACATGCGAGCGGGATGAGGGAGGAGAGTATCATACAGTCTGTCAAGTTAAAGCGTGGGTGGCTTTACTCGCAGTCGGTAAGGTGTATCAACATGATTTTGGTGTCAAAATATTAAGAAGAGCTCCCTCT
>NC_046659.1:17006616-17009698 GCF_010883055.1 Belonocnema kinseyi | reverse complement strand
AGGGAGCTCTTCTTAATATTTTGACACCAAAATCATGTCGATACACCTTACCGACTGCGAGTAAAGCCACCCACGCTTTAACTTGACAGACTGTAGATATACCTGCTCAGGGAGGAGCAGGTGGGCTATCGGCTGAGTTTGGCGTTAAATGCCTAAATGATGCTTTTCAGCATCAAGGGAATTGGGAGAATAAAGGTCACGGTAATGTTAAAAATAGAACAACCACGGCCTGCACTCGGGGATGCCTTTGCAGTGTTAGGTCAGAAGTTGTTGAAGGTATGAATAAAAAATTTCATGAAAAAGAGATTAAATTAAGTAATTCGACCGTTTTAGTGGTCATAGGTGGCGATGTAAGATACAGTACTGACAGAGTAACACTTGGAAATGGTCATATAGTAAATTTCATTTCAGCAGACTGTGAATTAAAATCAAAAGTAAACCAAGAAGTATTAAAATCCGAGTTAATAAAAGTAAATAATTTGGTCGAGGGGAGCCCGAAGGTTGGGGATGTAATTGTTTTCGCTCAAAAGCTATTTTGGCTCTGAAAAATGCAGTAGAAATCTTTAATGTGAAGTATATTAAAATTCCAAGTTATGATACTGATCTGATTGGGATCTCTTGGATATCCATTGAACAAATTTTAAAACGACAATTTTTTAATTCAGGTATCGCAATTATAATTTTTTCAGGGGATGTAATAATTCCACCTAAAATCGATCAAGAAAAAATCATAAAAGAATTCCACCAATCAGTAGCTGAGGGACATAAAGGAGTATCGAAAACTTTCAGTAGAATTAGGAATAAATTTTACTGGAAAAATATGAAAATATATATTGAAAACTTTATTAGACTTTGCCGCAATTGTCAAGAAAACAAAATTGGTTGGAATTAAAACAAAAATGCCAATGCAAGTTACTGGAACTCCTAAAAAACTTTTTGATAAAGTTCAGATTGATATTGTCGGGCCTCTACCAAGAACAATGAAAGGAAATAAATTTATTCTAACCATTCATGACAATTTTTCTAAATTTTCCGACGCAATCCCCACACAAAATGCGGAGGCTGAAACAATAGCAGTCGCATTAGCCGATCAATTTATTATGAGACATGGATGTCCAAGGCTAATCCAGACAGATCAAGGAAGTAATTTTATGAGTGAAGTGATGAAAACTTTTTGTAAAATTTTTTAAATTGAAAAATAAATTCAACAACCTACCACCCTCAATCTCTGGAGTCACCATAGCCTAATAGAATATTTAAAGCAATTTGGCACTAAACAGGATTGGGATGAGTGGTTACGGTATGCCATATTTTCATACAAATCGTCCGTACATGAGTCTACAGGATTTGCTCCCCATACTCTCGTTTATGGTAAAGAAATGAATTTACCAACTAGTTTCTCACAAAATAAACCCCCCTCCACTTACGTTAAATATGTACTAGATTTGTTCCAAAAATTGGTTGACTTCAAAAAACTGCTGAGGAAAATCTAAAAACAGCAAAAGAAAGATCAAAAAGATATTACGATCAAAAATTAAATGTCCGAAATTTTAGGGAAGGAGACTTTGTTAGGCTATTAGAACCTCCATCTGCCCAGAAGTTCGATAGACAGTATTCTGGCCCGTTCCAAATCGAGCGAATAATTAGAAATTACGATGCGTTAATTAGAATGGGACCCAATTAAATGAAAATTGTACATTTTAATAGATTGAAACTGGCAGCAATTCCAATGGAAACGTAAATTTAGATTTCTTATAAATCACCAATTTTAAACAAATAATAAAACATTCGTTTAAAAATTTAATATTTATTTATCGTAAACATAAATGAACCATTTTATCAATTGTAAATAATAATGAAGAAGAATCAATAAATTATCATTAAAGTTTCAGTAGAATATTATGCAAATAAAATATTATGCATTTAATATTATGCAAGTTTCGGTCATTTTTAAATTCTGAAAATTTAATTATGAATAACTACAAACTATATATATATATATATATATTTCCTATCGAACGGTGGAAACATAACAATCTCTATTTCAAACACAAAATGAATACCACATCATTACAAATTAATCAATTTGAAATAACCAGAAACGACGAAAATCAGTTATAAAACGCTGTTACATTGAACATAAAGCTTTAAAACGCCGCACTTACCTCTTAATTAATTCTGAGAATTAAATTAAATTCAAATTTCGCGCTAAAATTTTTTTTTATTAGAATTAATATTCTATAACCAAAGAATAATGATTCTCTTTATATTAAGTATAAACATCTGTGTATACGATCGGGAGATCATAAAATCTGAGAATTATTACGCCATACATAGATTGCTTACGAATTCCTAAATCTCAACCGAAATAATAATCGAAACAACTTAAAATGTTCGGTCTAATTTAAATTTGGCGCCTATACCACTCATTTAAATTGGGCATGATCTACTTATATTCTACATGATCAATGAGTCGCAAAACAAAGGGCAGTACCAAAGATATTATAAACGTAGATGCGGTGCGAGCTTAGTTACCCGCCATAAATATAGACGGCGCGTCCGGCGAAAAAAGTCGCTTCCCCTCTACCCACCGCTCCCCTTAGGTAGCACATTCCCATATAGTTTGCCATGAGCCACTTGGAACGCGCTGTAAGCAACTCTCGGCACATCTTTGAGGCGCACTGATGGTAAACTTAGCTTGGACAAGAACCATTTAAATTAAAATTAAATTGCCAAGATTTCATAACAAACGTATAATATCCACGCTTTGTAAGACATGGTTATTTTAATAGATACCAAAGAGACAATTAAATGTATAATTTATATTTCTGTTTCATATATTTTATAATATTTCTAAAGTTATTTGGTTATTTCCAAATATATCTTTGTTATTTAATTATTTCTCATCTTTTGATATTCTTTTATAAGTAACAATTCATTTACTTCACTATATTATATTTGTACAGTTTGCAATTTCTACAGATATTTTAGTCTATTCGACTAATGAATTTCCCGCATGTATTTTAAAATTTCTTAATTATTACGTTCCGAGCACTGACAATGAGTGAATGGCAGAGTAATA
>NC_046659.1:17004786-17006516 GCF_010883055.1 Belonocnema kinseyi | reverse complement strand
ATGAATTTTTATTTTATTTTGTTATTTAATTAAAATTTTGTTAGATTTAAATTAATTAATTTATTTGTTATTTATTTTATTTATACATCATTTAAAATTCAATAGTTTCTGATTGCAAATATTCCAAATTAAAGAGTTTTAAATTGCAGATCGTTAAAATTAAAGAATTTTCCATTGCAAGTCTTCAAAATTAAACTTTTCAAACAAAATTTCATAATATAGCTTTAAAATATAAATCTTGAAAACTAAATAATTTGAAATTCCAAATCTTCAACATTTCAAATCACGGCAATACTCAGAGTACAGATATTTTTTACATTCTTATCAAAAAAGTTATTACATTTGTGTAAAATATTACGTCTGGTCACGAAATACAGGTTTTTACGAGTGTTTCTGCCTTTCCATATGCATGTTTGTTTGCGAGTATAATAAATTTTGAAAAAATAATCTATTATATTGGCCGTTGGTATACTCTTTAAGTGTCAGAAACTAAAGATCAAATTCATTTGCTATTTTGGGTGAAAATTCAAAAAGTTAGAGAATTTTCCAAATTTCTGAGACAATTTTTTTCAAGATTTAAAAATTCCATGTACGGGTATTCGTAATAATTGGAAATCCGAACAATTTACCTCATCGACTTCTTTTGATAAAATGAATATTACCAGAATTATAGCGTTTTCAACAAATTAAAAAAAAAATACCAAAATGAAAATTGTAAACCAACCAGCACGAGACTTGAAAGAAAAACTCGAGAGAAGAAAAACGTTGCTTTTTGAGAGCCCTACAATATTATCATAACAACTTTTCAGATTGTTTTGAATAATCGAAAATTCAAATTTTGAAAGAACTTGAAATAATGAAAAATCATAAATTTAATTTAGTGATCAAACTGTGCAAGATGCGAAAAAAAGAAGATAAATCAAAAATTGCGCACCTTAAAAAGATCCAAAAGTTTTTTATCAATTACTTTTTGATACGAAGCGTAGTTTTTGTTTTATTCGTAAAAAAAGAACATTAAAAATATAAGATATAAGTCTTTGGACAAACGACATAAGCAATGAAAAAAATAAATAGATAAAATTGTTTACCTTAAAAAGAGCTAATGAATGTGTTATTAATCTAAAATGCTATTAACAATTTTCTGTGTTATTAATGTTACTAATGTCGCAAGATTTCGGAAATCTGAACATTTTCTTCGAGACATTCGATAAGCACACATAAGGACAATACATAGATAAAGAATACATAATAAGGAGTAAATGAAAACAAATTCTCGAATTGGATAATGTTTGGATGAAACCAGACATAATCAAGGATGTTCAGATTTCATGAATTAAAATTCACCTATAAAGCACCAAGGTTGAAAATGTCATTCTTTGACTATCGCAATTTTTTTTACAATTATAAAATGTCATATAAATAGAAAGTTAAACTTTACGTACCAAAAAAATAAGTAAGGAAAGAAGATAAACAAGGCAACCTCGCAATCCCTTTAATGCATTTTTGTTTTCTTTATTTTGCCCTTTGTTATTTCTCAATTTTTTAATTCATAAAAAATATATTTGTCAATATTTTGGTGTTAATTTAACAGAGATTGTCCAAATGACAAAATTTAATTTAGATTGTGACAAAATATAAATGCAATAACAAAATTATTATGAACTGAAAAAAATTTTAATTTCAAATTGGATAAGCACGAAATTACAATTTCTCTTTAAGATTCAAAGCTA
>NC_046659.1:17003505-17004686 GCF_010883055.1 Belonocnema kinseyi | reverse complement strand
CTCACCATACAGTTCTCCAAAAAAGGGAAGATAAGCCCCCTCGATGGCCTGGGGTCTGGGGAGTACGCCCGTATAATCCCATATGTAGATGTGTGGAGGAGAGAGATCCCTTTCCAACGATGTCCGATACCCCGTTCCCTGCTCTTTTGGGGCAACATTGAGGAATACTGCCGGAGAACAGTGGTCCTCCGTCATAGCGTGGGAGGTTTCGCTTATAGTTCTCGCTTCCGCCGAGAGTAAATGATAATAGTGCCTAATGACCTGTACCTGCATGAGAAGGTGGCCCATTTCGGAAAATACCCGGATGCACTCCGTGCACTCCATGGCCGGCCAACTGACAAACACTTCCCGCCTGAAAATGAGAACAGTTCTCGTAGTTTATTTTTATTATTTCATTTTATTTATTTATTTTATATTTCATTTTATTGATTTATTTTATATATCAATTTATTTATTTATTTTATATGTTATTTTATTTATTTATTTTTATTTCCTATATTTATTAGAACTAATTTAATTGTTACTAACCTGCAGACAGGGCATTTTCTGGGGTGGTTAAGTTCGGAATTCATCGTAAGGTGCACAATGCCACTGCCAATAATCCGACGAATTATGGTATGAGATACCGTGTACGTGCACGTATCGATTCTGCTACTCTTGGAATGCCTACATTAATTGATTTTTTATCGGTCAGTCAGGTCTCGGTCGTATTTGGGACAAGATTTCGAATTTTTCGTAGATATTTTCAAGAACCCCTTTTTTTTGCCTCTTAATATCATACAATAATTTTGGTCTGGCCACCAAGAAACTCATTTTATTCCCCCTTTTCTTTTTACTAATTTTGCGCTTGACAAAGGGAAATGCGGACTGCCAAAGATATTATAAATGTAGATGCGGTACGAGGCGTCGGAGTGGGGAATTATATATATAGGACATCAGATTTTCTGCCCTATCGAGGTGCTGCCCTCATCGTACTACGAAGTCGAATTCTTATTTCCTCATACTTCGTAAAATATGACGGTAAAGCAGTAGAAAGATTTTTTGAGGTTAGAAAAGTTTGACATGTATGTATCGCTGAATTTTTCAGATCTGAAGCTTGATCCAGGTTTTCGGTACATTCTTTTTTTTAATTATAAAAAAAATGTTCTCGAAAAATCATATTTTTAATTTTTAAAAAAGTA
>NC_046659.1:16996733-17003405 GCF_010883055.1 Belonocnema kinseyi | reverse complement strand
CACATTATAATCTTATTTTTCATTAAACAGAATTAAAATTTTTTTTGTCTTTCATTGATTATTGTTAAACTAATAGAGTCAAAGTTTCTCACCTTTTCCTTTTAGTAGTAATTATTAAGGATAAATTTGAGACATTACGGTCTCAATTTAATTATAATTTAGTAATTTTATTATGAAGTAATTCTGACAAGGAGGTTGGAGCTCCATTGTGGTGAGAGTATTTTGAATCCTGGTGGAAGAGATAAGAAGTTATAGCGTCAAAGTCCTATAATCGATTTCAAATAAATAAACAAAATTCTGATAAAGATAAGAATTCTTAACATGAATAAATATTAGAAACAAATATAACCAAAGAAGGTATAATAAAATAAAACTTTCTTATTTTCGTTATTATTAAAATAATAGGAATTTAAAAAAAATGAAATATGAAAAAAAACGGTAAAATAGGGAAATTGCTATATGCAGAATTGGAATGGCAGGCATGAGCAAGATTTGCATTTAAGGATGGTGCCTTACACAAATCAATAAAGTACAATTTAATCACAGTTGTTTCATTAAGAAACATCTTTTATAATAAGGGGGAAGGTGTAACCATCGACATATAGAAATGGACCGGTAATGCTGTGGGGAGAACAGTAATGGGCTCTAGAGAGAAAGAAAACATATGAGATGTAGACCTATCTCTTTCTAGATAAAGCTGATTGGTCGAGAATATTTTCGTTGGGTGAAGTTTGGCGCAGCACAGGACCGTGCTCTGTGTCGCGAGTGCCCCAATAATGTAACATTTATCGCACTTTTCAGAATTGATTTATTTATAATTTATTGTAAACAAATATAAAAAATGGTGGCAGCTTGTGTATCTAAAACAGGTTATTTTACATGAATGTAATTTAAAATTCAATTTATTATAACTGCAAATTTCTAATGTATTGTTTATATATTTTTTTAATTAACCGTAGAGAATATTTAGGCAATACCCGGGGCCACCAATTCACTTGACATAATTCTGAAATAGATAAGGGTAGGTCTACGTCGCATATGTTTTTTCTCTCTCTAAAGCCCATTTCAGTTCTCCCCAAAGCGTTACCAGTCCATTTCTATATGTCGATGGGTGTAACGGAATCGAATTTTTATTAAATATTTTTAGTCTATGGCAGCAAAGTGGATATCAGAGGGGATAAGAAGAAGTTGGAAATTCAAAAACACTTAAATAAATTATTTAAATTCGAGAGTTTTCCATATATGAAAAAGTCACTCGTTAGGAATTTTAGGAGTGAATCAATAATAAATTAATGAAGCGTAGAAAACCTTAAAGGGTTGACTCAGCCCTGTCGTAACTAGTTAACATATGCGCATACCAATGATAAGATAAGACATTTCTAAAAGAAATTCCAATGTCATTATAAAGCATAAAAACAGGAAAGAATAGACGAGTTGGAACTTCATGAAATATCTAAGCTTCAATGGTAAAATCTGACACGTGTGCCTATTCAAAGGAAAGGAATTTAGGTTGCGAAATGCGTATTAAGGCAGGGTAGTAGATAATAGCTTTCGCATGACTAAATGTCAATTTGCATGTGTCTATACACCTTTCAGAATGACTAAGGGTTCTAAGGTCAATTTCCACGTTTCTTTACATCTTGAAAAGTGACTGAGGGTACTAAAGTAGGGATAAGTCTATATACGGGAGGTAATAATCAGGAAGAGCAGAAAATTTGTCAAGCTCCCATCGGCTTCGGTTTTATGTATTTTCGAAACTAAAATTGTAGACGTTCTTTATTAGTTAAAAGATCTTTTATTTGAGAGAGTGCGTGACGTAAAAATATATACGTATTGCATTGAATAAAATTATATAATCTCAATTTTGCTACAAATTCATAGTGTTTTTTTTTATTTTACGAAATAACCTTTATCCCAATTTCAGACTAACGTTTTAACGTTTTTAGCAGTAATGGACATTAAAATCTGCAATTTAAAAAGGGTAATAAATTTTTTAATTTCAAACTTGGCGGTATCCGAGGATTTTCTATAAGTTACCAGCAGAGGGCCAGGACCGCCCCAGGACGTAACAATAGTGACATTGTTGAAGAATGTACAGTGTTGCCAGTTCGGTGGTTTTCCCACTAGATGTAGGTGCTTTTGGGCCTTCAGTGAAGATTTTAGTGGGAAAAATTATTTAGTTGGAAAACTCAAGGTGCAGTGCCACGAGGGCAGAAAACGTCGGTGTAAAGCAGAAACTCGTGAGAGTGGAATAGACAAATAGATCTTTCTGTCTCTTTCACTCTCAATTATTTCTGCTATACGCCGACGTTTTCTGTCCTCATGGGACTGCGTTAAATCACTAGCTATTATCAGCTAGTGTCTAGAGAGTGTGTAGTTTGTAGGGATGTTTGATTCTGATTGGATTTTTTGAAGATCGATCTTTGTGGGCAAAAAGATCAATCTTTTGAATAAAATCTCTACTAAGTTGATTCTTTTGAGAATGGATTCTCCTCTCTAAAGATCAAGGTGTTCATTATTTTAACTAAAAAAAATGGAGGAAAGATCACGGGAACTTAAAAGCACACTCTTAAAAAGTGCCTCTGACTTTAATAGTGCATAGCAAATATGTAGGCAGTCCACCAATCAGTGTTCTTCATTTTTTTTAAATCTAGAACTCTGATTGGTCGATCATTCAATGCTTTTCCCGCATTGGAAGAAAAAGAAGAACTGGGTTCTCACTCAGGCTCATTCAAGTTATGTAAGTGCGAAAAAGACTTCCCATATCTTCCCCTTTTTCCCTCTTGTAAGTATTGATCGAAACATTTGAATATCGCCTGACATGCGTCCTGCAGTGGGAATCAGATACCATGTCGAACGTCGAAAATCGAACGAATCTCTTTTTCTAATATGTGAAGACAGAAAGAGAGGTTCGTTCGATTTTTTACTTTGGAACATTGATGTCCTAAATGAACTTTTTGTATGTGTCACTAAAAAATTTATATTTAGAAGATTCATTCTTTCTATGTTGATCATTTGAAGAATTGATTATCGTCTATTTGATCTTAGATCAACTAAAGGATCGAGCATCCCTAGTAGTTTGCGTATCGTACCTAATGTAACGTCATGCGACTTTTCGGAAGTCGGGAGACGCCATCTTTAGGCGGTAATCAATTCAAATTTAAATCTATACGAGGGAAGGCTAACTAATTTTGAATGAACAGAAATAAGCATAAAAATAAGAGTTTAGGTGATTATGAATAGGAATTTAGTTAGCCTAGTTACCAGTTTGATAAATCATATGATATGGGGTAGGATTTTTTCACTCGTTTAGATTATTGGGAAGTGCATTTGATGAGTCATTATTGCGAATAAATTCCATATAATGGTGCAATAAAGGGGCGCATTTTTATTGATTCTCTTTCCCTCTCTCTCTCTCACTCTCTCGTAGATAGATAGATGATAGTTATTAGTCACAGGATATAAGAACTTCCGTTATAGATTAAGACGTGACAGAAAGACGTCGAAAAAAACAATAATTAAGAATACAGGGTTGAATCATAGGATGTAACCCATGAATCAGCTTGGACCGATCTTCGCCCTACCTTGTGACGTTAAGGGTGAAATCATTCATATGTTGATTGGTGAAAAATTTCGATATCGACTTTAAATGAATATCCCTATTGGATAAAAAGACGACATTTCAGCGCGAAAGCTTTCGAACCATTAAACCCAATATTTATAAAATAAAAATTTCGTCGCGAATATTCGTTGATCAATTGATTTTATATCTGAAAGAATTATTAAATGATTGGTAATGTCAGCTCCGGAGAGCAATCTTTACAACAAATAATTATTATCAGTTAACTTTCTGGTGTCAGAGTTATTTTATTTTAGTGTAAACATTTAAACTTCCTAAGACCTTACTTTCGCGGTTTTGGCTTTCAAGCTAATCAAGTCAGCCACAAACTCCTAGAACTTCGTTCCAATCATCGTTGGAGCCAGTAGCATAAAAGCGACTACAGCGGAATCAGGACCTAAAAATTGGTGCCGTGATCAGAATTTGCTGCACCGTAATCAGGTCAGAATAAATCAAAATTTATACGTGAAACGGAAACCTGTTTAAATGGAAAGTTTACAAGCCTGGAAAAGGCTCATCAAAAGTAAAGTGTGTCCTCGTATATATTTGCAATCCCCTACCAGCAGGAAACACATTCCGCAAGGTATGACAAAATTGGATGAGTACCTGAAACAGAGAGAAATACTAAAAAACAATAACTAAACAAAATAATAATAAACTAAAAATACTAAAAATGTCACTTCTCACAGAAACAGCAAAATAATCTGATTTTCCACAGTAGTGAGATTCAGATTCCGGAAATTTTGAAATAAAACTATGCCAAGTTACTGTTCATAAAACTTACTACGAGATAGATGTGCAATTATGTGAGAATGGTAATGCTTTGGTGCAATTGATTTCAAGTGCTGACAGATAATCTTGGGACTATTACATTCAACACCCAGGAACCGTCGGGTCGAGAAATTGAGAGAGGTCGAGCCAAAGCTTGAACCGGAAGAAGAGTCATCGGGCCCGAGAAGGGTTGTGGCAACGTCGGGCGAACTGCAGAGTAAAAAATTATTAATGACAGTGAAGTGAATTTCCCTCAATTCCACTTAAGCTATATACAGTGTTAAATGGTTAGTGGACTGAACCTGATTCAGCATACCTTCCAGCAACCATAGTTACAGAATAGACCTGTAATTGTCCCTGGCGGACCGAAGGAACCTAATAGAACCTCTACAAAGCACCCGTAAAGGCCCCATTTTGTGCCCATTCCGTTCCTCTTAAAACTAAAAAACAGCAAGATCAACTTTTAAACTGTTGAAATTCAGATTCTACGTAAAATTTTCTATTGGAAACTCACGGAGTAATCGCAACATTTTTTTTGCAGCAGTAAAAAGTAGAAAAATATATATAAGATCTATAACGCCTGTTGACTGCTACTTACAGATGATGCGTTTGAAGTGTAGCAGTCAACAGATGTTATACGTCTTATATTTTTTTTAACTTTTGACCATTGCAAAAAAAACTATTGCGATCATTCCGTGACCTTCAATAGTTAATTTTAACGTAGAATCCGAATTTCAACAATTTAAAAGTTAATTTTTCTGTTTTTTAAAAAGGAACCGAATGGGGTTTTTACGGGTACTTTGTAGGATCCATTTGGTTCCTTCGGTCCGCCAGGGGTTCGAGAACACAAAAGAACGTGTTCTAGAACAGGTTAGTAAAAGATTACGAACATGCGAGTAACTATGTCATACCCCATACGCCAGAACAATTATGCAACAGTTATAGAACGCTTTTTCAACCGATCTATAACATTTGTAGAACAATTCTAGAACTTAATTACAAATGTTGTGAAACAAATCTGTAACAGATCTAGAACGCTGTGAGAATCGATCTGTCACGTTTCTGGAACAATTCTAGAATCTTGGTACGCTGCGTTGTAAAAAATCTAGGACAATGCTATAGCAGTTTTACAAATGTATCAAATATGGAACATTGTTATATTCCCCACACAGCCATAGGATATCCCGAGATATTCGATCGGAGAGCATTTAAGTCCCGCAATATTCTAGAAATAAACCGTCGAAATATCCTGCAAGGAGGCAATTTTGATACCCTCACGGACATTTTTTTATCTAAGACAGTGCGCACGCAGTCCGACTAACAAAAATTATACGCCCGAGATATCCACATTAGGGATATTCGCAAGTATCAACTCGAACGTAGTGCAATGCAAGAGCATCGCTCTGAAGGAACTGCCTTGTTCATTAAGGTAGCCTCTACGCCAGGTAAGTATGCTTCTCGCCACCACGACCCCTCTCTTAAACACTCGACCCTTTATTTCAATTGCGAGAAAGGCAAATCGCTGCGCTCTCTGGCGCACTACGGTCGAACCACGGCCCAAGGCGGCAAGATTCAAATCTTCAATTAATAAATCAAATCTTTTGGTGTCAAATCTTTTACCCATGAATCATGATTTACCATTTATAGGATCATCAGTGTTAGACACATGAATCTACAAACTAATTATTAAAGCTAGCATAAAGTAATTATTTGTTAAACATAATACAAAACAGTAAATAATATACGACATCAGAATTTGATTAAGTTTCCATGAGTGTATCGTAAAGTTATCTTTGAATATCTCTAACATATTTTAATGTCACAAATATGTCTTAACAGCACGGACATAGGTCGCCTTGCCCACGTCGTAATTGTGAAAAAAAGATGTCCATATATTTTCCCTCAGAATTTTCATACTTATAGTTACTTAGATCTCTGTGCACGTGCTCTTAATGGGTTTAAATATGTTATTCTATGACAGTCGATAAAATAGTATTTTTGTTTATATTAATAGAATTTCATTATTTTAAGAATTATTAATTCTTTCATAAATCTTTATATGTGTTTTGATCAAGAATATTAATCTTCTTCAATTATAATTAAAAAACTGCGTTGCATCTTTTCAAATAAATTTTTTTTCGAAAATACATTACGGTAGTGCAATTCTTTCTTACCGTTATTAGTTATGAAAATAGTTATTTTATTATTTAATTTAAGAAATTCAATGCAATAGTTTTTCACAGAACTTCGAAGTAAAATTCGGCCAGCACAGTACAGATAAT
>NC_046659.1:16991372-16996633 GCF_010883055.1 Belonocnema kinseyi | reverse complement strand
ATAATATAGACATTATTAAAAATCGCCTTTGATTCATTATTAGTGCTAGAGCATGAACACTTGAATGTTAGTGCTAAAACTATTCAGTAACAGATCTCAATTTTTGTTTTTTATTTTTTCTAGAGCACACTTCTAACAGGGTTCTAGAACTTCGATATAACACTATTACGACACAGTTCTAGAACAAGCTTGGAGCAAATGTTACAGAACGTATGTGGTTGGTCAGTGCGAGAACAATTACATAAAAAATTCTCTGAAACAGTTATTAATCTTTGTTCCTAATTCATTCTAGAACACACTTGTAACAGGGTTCTAGAACTTCGATAAAACACTATTACGGCACAGTTCTAAAACAAAGTTGAAACGAATAGTATAGAACGTCTGTGATTAGTTTTTTCCAGAACAATTCCATAGTAACTGTTACAGAACAGTGCTATCACATAGTTCGAGAAAAGTTCTGTCAGAATTTTCTCACAGTGATCGAGAACACTGTTACCCTTTTGTTCTAGAAAAGTTCTGTCACAATCTTGTAACAACTGTTATAGAAGGCAGTTCCTTTTTTGATCTAGAACAGTTACGGAACATGTTTGCTGGGCTGTAAGTAAAATAAAACTAAATAATTATTTTGCCTAAGTTTTGGATTTGAAGGTTGAATTTTTGAGTCCATAAAAATTAGTTTATTTTACTTGATTATACCATAAAAATTCTAAGATTCAGTATCTGATAACTTATAGTTAAATTTAAACATAAGTAAACTGTTTAAGTGAGTGTTATTCCCTGGCGGACCGAAGAAACCGAATGAAGCCTCTACAAAGTATTCGTAAAGACCCCATTGGGTCCCCATTCGGTTCCTTTTTTAAAAACTCGAAAAAACAGCAAAATCAACTTTTAAATTGTTGAAATTCGGATTCTACGTTAAAATTTTCTATAAAAGGTCACGGAAAAATCGCACTAGTTTTTTTTGCAACGGTAAAAAATTTTTTAAAAATATAAGACGTATAACGCCTGTTTATTTTGCTGTTTTTTTCCGAGTTTTTTAAAAAGGAACCGAATGGGGACCCAATTGGGTCTTTACGAGTATTTTCTGGGGCTCCATTTGGTCCCTTAAGTCCGCAAGGGTTCAAATAAGTGATTCAATATTATCTAGTTATTTGACAATAGCTGTTATTATAAATATCCAAGTTAACTATCGTTGCTTTTAAAAAATAAGTATTACCTGACAAATACACCGAAGACTCAAAACCTAAGATGTCTAGCCCACGAAGTAAGAAAACAGGTCGAGGCAGAGGCACGAAGCCTCAGGGTGGTTTTTTCATTAAATCTAAAATAGATAAAAAAAGATCAACAAAAGGAACAAGCGAAAAGACTTATAGAAAATCAAATTTTTGTGAAAATGGATGAATTAAATAAGAAGGAAAAAGAGTCTTATGCCATTGATTTTTGAATTTTTTTATCAATTTAAATTATCTGTGGATAAATTAGGAGTGACTAATGTCCTAAAACATGACATATTAACAAACTATCCCTGGCGGACCGAAGGAACTGGAAGGAGCCTCTACAATGTACCCTTAAAGACCCCACTGAAGCCCCCCTCGGTTCCTTATTAAAGAACTCAAAAAAGCAGCAAGATCAACTTTTAAATGGTTGAAATTCGGATTCTACGTTAAAATTTACATGAGAAATTTACAGAGTAATCGCTATACTTTTTTGTGCAGCGTTAAAGTTTTTTTAAATGTCATTAACTTCTGCTGAAGGTGACTTCAAGCGTATCCATAATAGCTCCAGCAGTATGTTGCGCGCGAAGTTTAAAAATACAATTCTCTCACTTGCATCGCAGGGTTGTGGTCTGAGGTTTCCACTGCGTGGCGCTAGCATCCAGATAAAATTCTACCGACGGAACGCTTATTAACTGGTACTAAAAGAAGACGCACTTGAAGCCGCCGTCGGCCCATGCACATGGCCGGTATTTTATTTTTTAAAGTTTTTAACGCTCCAAGCAAAAGTATTGCGATTTCTCCGTGAATTTCTAATGCAAATTTTAACGTATAATCCGAATTTCAACAATTTAGAAGTTTATCTTGCTGTTTTTTTTAGTTTTTTAAGAAGGAACCGAAGGGTGCTCAGTGGGGTCTTTAAGGGTACTTTGTAGAGGCTCCTGTCGGTTTTTCGGTCCGCCAGGGATGATAACCCAATGTATGTAAAATAGTACCGTTACCCTCACATCCATAAGAATGAGATCAGGAGACAGACGGATGAACTGCTCTCTTCAGGAATAGTTCGGCCGTCTGTTTTTGCCTTGGGGTGCTTTCATGCCTCTGCAAGCAGGCAGCCTGAATGCAGAAAACCCATAAGAGTACTTTCATGCCTCTTCAAGCAGGCACCCTGCATGCAGAAAACCCCTAAGAGTGAAAGAGATGGACAATTCTCTATTTCTCGCTCTTATGGGTTTTCTGCATGCATGCTGCCTGCTTGCAGAGGCATGAAAGCATCCTAAGCTGACTCTAGGGCTGATAGAAAATGGAGGATGGTCATCCAGTTTCGTTCCCTAAATGAGAAAACGATCCCCGATTCCTATCCATTGCCAAATATTACCGATATTTTGGATCAGCTTGGAGGTAGTAAATATTTTTCAGTAATGGATCTTGCGTCTCAATGAATCAGATTCCAATGCATCCAGATTCTCAGGAAAAGACTGCTTTTTCGACTCCTTATGGTCGTTTAGAATATACTCGTATGCCGTTTGGATTAAAAAATGCTCCTGCAACTTTCCAACGAGTTATGGATCAGGTTTTCACTGGGTTAAAAGGAATAGAACTCTTCGTTTATATGGACGACATTGTCGTTTATGCCGCAGATTTAATTAAGCGTGATAATAAATTTAGAAATCTCGTGATACGTTTACAAGCGGCAATATTAACTCTTCAACCCGAAAAATGCCACTTTTTAAGACAAGAAATAACTTATTTAGTTCATGTAATAACTCAAGTAGGAGTTAGACATAATCCCAAAATGATTGAGGCTGTTAAATATTTTCCGATTCCAAAAACTAAGAAAAATATTAAGCAATTTTTTAGTTTTATTGGTTATATAGGCGATTTATTCCTGAATTCGCGAAAATTGCGAAATCTTTAAAATATTTATTGAAAGATAATATTTTATTTCAATGGGACAAGAAAGATCAAAAAGCATTTGAACAACTTAGAGATGCGATTTTTTTCTGAGCCCATATCACAATATCCCGATTTCAATAAACCTTTCATAATAAGAACTGATGCATCGAATTATGTATTAGGACCCGGTTGAGTCAAGGGACTAAAGGACGAGATCTTCCAGTATTTTTTGCGTCATAAGTTTTACTACAAGCTGAGTTAAATTATCCAACAGTTGAAAAAGAGTTATTGGGAAAAGTTTTTGGTGTGAGACATTTTGGACCTCATATTTGTGGACATCAATTCACTTTGGTCACTGATCATCGACCTTTGGTATGGCTTCCCTGGCGGACCGAAGGAACCGAAAGAGCCTCTAGAAACTACCCTTAAAGACCCCACTGAGTCCCCCTTCGGTTCCTTCTTAAAAAACTAAAAAAATAACAGCCAGATCAACTTTTAAACTGTTGAAATTCGGACTCTACATTAAAATTTCCATTAGAAACTCACGGAATAATCGCAATTCTTTTTTTTTTGCGACGTTAAAAAACTTTAAAAATGTCAATAACTTCTGCTGAAGGTGACTTCAAGCGCATCCATAATAGCTCAAGTAGTATGCTGCGCGCGTAGTTTAATGGTGTGTTTACACGCCTGTCAACTGGCTGCCGACCAGCAGAAAAATCATTAGAGTGAAAGAGATAGAAGGTACTTTTCTTTTAATTTTCCGCTCTCTGTCTCTCTGTCTCTTTTACTCTTATGACTTTCCTGCTGGCTGCCGACCAGTAAATAGGGATATCAATACACCTTGACAATAAAATTCTCTCACTTGCATCGCAGCGTTGTTGTCTGAGGTTTCCACTGCGTGGCGCTAGCATCCAGACAAAATTCTTAAAGTTACCGACGGAACGCTTATTAACTGCTACTAAAAGAAGATGCCCTTGAAGGTGCTTCTAATGATAATTTGAACGTAGAATCCGAATTTCAACAATTTAAAAATTGATTTTGCTGTTTTTTTGAGTATTTTAAAAAGTAACCGAATGGGGACCCAATGGGGTCTTTACGGGTACTTTGTGGAGGCTCCTTTCGTTTCCTTCGGTCCGCCAGGATCTATAAATTAAAGGATGCAAATTCAAGACTTGCGAGATGGCGGGTCGAGCTTTTCGAGTATGAGGGTGGCGTCCGATGATTGCAGAATTGCGTTGCTTTTTGCATAATTGGTCAATTCACTAGACATTTCAGCCAATAATATTCTGCTAGTTATTCAGAAAAACACTGTGATTGACTGAAATATCTAGTGATTTGACGCATTACGCAAAACGCAACGCAATTTTGCAATCATAGGACGCCACCCTGAGTACGACATCGTCTATAACCAGGAAAGATAAATTTGAATGCGGATGCGTTGTCAAAAAATCCTGCTGAGTACGAAGGAGAGGCTCCCCTCCCTGTAAGGTTGGTGGATGGTCATGTTCTGAAGTTCCGGTACTCTGACCAGGTCCGTCTGTCATCCATTATAAAACCTATAAGCAAATAATTATTTTATGTTACTTAAATTTAAAAAACTAAGTTTTAATCATTTAAATAACTCTTATAGACTTTATATACTTAAAAAAGTTTTTAATTTCGAATATCTAAGTTTTAGTAGAATCATTTGATGATTAATCAAACAGTTCACAACATAAAAAGCCTCACCCTACCGAAAGAAATCTGAGTTTTCTTTAGTGAAATAGCTTGGCCCATTTGAGTCTATAAACAAAGTCGATTTGAAACAAAATAGTCTCGGAGATAGTTTTAGAGATTTGGGTTCTTTTCAAGATTCTTTTAGTGGTCCTTTTAAGAGTGGTGCGACGGTAATATAATGTTCCTTTTGTATTCGTTACGTACCGGACGGGAGAGTTATTTACAGTAGTTGGTCGTGGCTAATCCGCTCTCCCTTTTTAAATTTCTCTTCAAATTATTAACACTTTTTTAATTGATGAATTTTATCATTATACTTATTTATAATTATAACTAATATACTGATATACAATTTTCTAGTTGAATTCAAAAATGTTGTCATTTTTGGCGTATCTCATTCCATTTACGAGAAACGTTCTATTAATTCCAATTTTAAGC
>NC_046659.1:16984758-16991272 GCF_010883055.1 Belonocnema kinseyi | reverse complement strand
TTCTTATTTCAATTTCGGAAAGGATATTTTAAAGCCTTCAGACCATTTAAACGAGCTTCCTGGACTTTTAAAAATATCTACCTGAGTGCCTGCGGAGAATTTTTTTGAGATTCTTTGACCTAAAGAATTTTTAGTATATATTCAAAGATTCTTTTCGGTAGGGCAACAACATTTTTTCATTGAAATAATACATTTATTTGTAATTTTTATATATTTTAAACTTAATTCCTTACTAAAATTTTTAGTTATTAATAATCTTTAATACTTATTTTTGTGAAAAATAAAACACATGTACTGAATTCCCTGGCGGACCGAATGGAGTCTCTGCAAAGTACTCGTAAAGACCCCATTGGGTGCTCATTCGGTTCCTTTTTAAAAAACTCAAAAATACAGCAAAATCAACTTTTAAAATGTTGAAATTCGAATTCTACATTCAAACTCCCTATAGAAGGTCACGGAAAAATCGCAATCGTTTGTTTGCAACGGTAAAAAGTTAAAAAAAAAGACTTATAAGGGTCCCATGAGTCCGGAATTTGTTGCGTTTTGCAGATTGCGTTAAATCACTAGCTAGTGCCAGCTAGCGTTTAGAGGCTGTGTAGTATGTGTATCGCCCCTAATCATTTTCTGATGGCGTCGTTCCGCTGTCCGCATGTTCATGTCCCTGTTTTGAATGAAGTATGAATTTGGAGTGAAAAATTGGTTACTTTTAAAAATTGCACTTTAAAACTATTAATTTTTTTCCCTTTCTATGATCTTTAAAGTTATAAGTTGTTCATGTCATCTTAAGTATATGAATATATATTTCTGAAAGACAGTAAGGAAAATGTATGCATTGATAAAAAATACCTTTTACGTATTATCCTATATCATACAATAAAAATTTTATGAAAGAATACGTATAATTTACCTAAACTAAAAGTTCATGCGCGCCCTTAGCGCGCGACCCACTGGTTTTCTTGTAATTATTTTATTTGTAAATGAAGTTTAATATGATACTGCGATTTTCATTTTTCCTTTGATAACTTTTATTTATACACGGCCCCACACGGCTATCCTCTCAAAATGTAGAATAAATTATTGTGCAACACTATACACCCTAGCACTTGGGTGGGTGAGCATCTATGAGGTACGAACGGGTTGTGTATTCGAATTTTGAAAACCCAGCCAAACTCGGAAGGTGGTTTTCTGCAGTTTTCCTCTCATCTGGCCAAATGTTTAGGCAACTGCGAGTAATTCGAATAAACTCGTTTGTAGCCGCATTGTAATTAAATTGTACTAAAATTCATACAGATTATTATGAAATTACCGGAAGAATTTAATAAAAAGACATAATCACTGAAACTAATGAAAATGAAAGTTTGTACCATTATACAGTTTTAATTTCTTTTTTAATTCTTATTAAATATATAGTGCATACATTTTCTTATAAAAACTAATTTGTTTAAAATGTTCAAATAGTTCAAAATGTAAAAAACAGTTAAGTTCTACATTTGTTTATGGAATTTATTTTAATAATAAATCATTAGTGTAAATTTGCAAAGTGTCATAGTAAAAAGTGATTGGAAATACAATCTTTGTTGATTCCGTAAACAAATTAGGCCTATTTTTCAAAAAATGCCCACATTTGTAAAATAAAACAAAACTGACCCTTTTCGTTGAAAAATAACAAAATTCTGAATTTTTTATGAAAGTTCTTTAAATAATTAATAATTCTTGTAAATTTAATAAATAACTTAGGAAATATTCATCGTAAAAATAATCTTAGTTAAGTTCGTCAAAAAATTGTGTTCATTAATTGAAAAATACCCTTACTCTCAATATGTTTATGAATTTTGTTTGAATGATTAATAATTAGTATAAATTTATAAAGTATGGTGGGAAATGATCATCGAAAGACATTCTGAGTTCATTCAGTAAACAAATTATGCCTCTTAGTTGAAAAATAGCCAAATTATAAATATGTTGATAAACATTTTTTAAATAATTTATTATTGTAGATTTTCAAAGCTTCAGAGAAAATAAATCATCGAAAAGATATTCTTAGTTAATTATGTTAAAAAATGTAGCCTACTCGTAAAAAGAAAACCAAATTCTTAATTTTTTAATTGAAATTGTTTCAATAATTAATAGTTCTTTTAAATTTAAAAAGCAGCAGAAAAAAGAGTTATTGTATAGACATTCTTAATTAACTTCGTAAAAAAATTAACTCGTAGAAAAAAGGTTAAACTCTTATTTTTAAATTAAAATTCTTTAAATAAATAATAGTTCTTGTAAATTTGCAAAGCAAAATAGAAAAAAGTCATCCGATAGACATTCGTAGTTAACTTCGTCAAAAAATTGACTCGTATTAAAACGGTGAAGCTTTTTGTTTTTAAATTGAAATTCTTTAAATACTCAATAGTTCTTGTAAATTTGCAAAGCAACATAGAAAAGAGTCATCGTATAGATATTTTTAGTTGACTTTAAAAACAAATTGATTGGTAGGATAAAGGCCAAAATTTAGATTTTTAAATTTTAATTGTTTAAATAATTAATAGTTCTTGTAAATTTTAAAAGTAGCATAAAATATAGTCTGTGCACAGACATTCCTACTTGACTATAACTTCTTGATTATAGGAAAATTAACTCGTAGAAAAAAGGTTAAACTCTTATTTTCAAATTGAAATTAATTAAATAAATAATAGTTCTTGTAAACTTCTTGTAAATTTACAAAGCAAAATAGAAAAGAGTCATCTGATAGACATTCTTAGTTGACTCCGTGAACAAACTGACTTGTAGAAAAAGGCCAAATTCTTAGTTTTTAAATTCAAATTGTTTGAATAATTAATAGTTTATGTAAATTTGTATAGCAACATAGAAAAAAATCATCGGATAGACATTATTAGTCTTAATTTTTTAATTCAAATTGTTTAAATAATTAATATTTCTTGTAAATCGACAAAGCAACATGACAAATTAAATGTATTCTTTAAAAAATAGCCATTTATGAAAATTGTTTAAATAATTACAATGTTCGAAGATAAAATAAATGTTAAAAAAAAACATGTATGAGCTCCACTCGAATTCGGCACGATCGCTAGGAATGTTTACGTCCATTATGTAAACAGATCCCTCGAATGTGCCTTGATGCCTTAGAGCTAGCTTTGAATGAACAGGGCGCACTTCGGTGGAAATGCCTTGGTTTCATAATACGCAGCTCTGTTCTTAACCTAATAATGATTCCAGATCGCTTTTCGGTGTACATGCATTGTCTTCATAATATATTCCGCTGATCTCGATTCTATAGAATAGGCGGCGCGTTTAAATCAACGAATAGGTGAAGAGATAATGTGGCTTCAGACTTCGAGATTATATCGCAACCTCTCTTTTATGATAGGATCTTCGAATACTTTGACATTGAAAAATACTAAAGCTTTTGAATTTTCAAATAAACTATCATTCTGTCACTTCCGTTTTACGCATTGTCAGTGCGTAAAATTTGTTTCCCATTGTCCTATGCATGCGTTTAAACGCAGCTGACATCATGAACGCAATTCAGGAACAAATAGGAAGACTTATCTTCCATAAGATCCGCCTGAAGACTTTCCCACAATGGTCAAAAGAGTACGCAGCCGACGTCCTCTGCGGTGAAACGCAAGCATAGGACTATGGAAAAACAATTTAACGCACAGGCGATGCGTTTTTCTCCATCATCACTAGGGTACTATATTAGATAGGAATATGCAACCGCCATCCTGGTTCCTAGAAAATTCGCGGGAAACCATCCGATAAGCATGTCCTAGTTTATAATTAAAATTAAGCTTAGAATATAAGAAAAATGGTCCTCTGCAGTGCTTCGTTTTGTCAAAATAGAAGCGCAGAGGGATATAAATTGTACCGTTTTCCACTAGGACAGAAAGAAAGACTTTTAAAATGGATAATAAATTGTAGACGCGACAAATGGGAACCAAATTCTACTTCAAGATTATGCGAAGTAAGTACTCATATTTATCATCATAATAATATAATTTAAATAGTTGGGGTCTGAAGTTTATGTTAATATGTAATTAAATTGCCTATGAGTATTTTTTTATATTTAAGTGAAATAAGATCCACAAGAAAGTAAGGTTAGAAACCCGTTTTTCTAGAATATGGCGAACGTTAACCCACGAAAATAAAAAAGACGTCGGATATGAAATGTAAATAGCTATCATAATAAACTTTTTGAAAAGTATTGTATTCGTTTTTGACCTATAGTCTATTATTATTTGTTGCTCGTTATTTAATAAATCATATGATGATAATTTTAGCGCACACCTGTTTATAAGCTGAGTAAACTTTAGTTTACAATCATAATTTTTGCAAGAATTATTTTTTGGCAAATGTGTGGGTTAAAAATCATATAGTCTAATTTAAATATTCTATATGTTATGTCACATGTAATTTTATTTATAATTTATGTGTTGATAAAAATGCTTTAGTATAATTTTTAAATAAATAATCTATATTGTGTAAATGTATTTATCTTGTTTTTTAGATGCATTTTGACCAACTCAAATAACGACTTTATATCAAATGTGGTCTAGAAATTAGGTTTCAGAGAACTGTAAATTTATTATTATATTCCGAATAATATACAATTTCAAATCGATAGTTAAAATCAACGTGTTATCGGTAAGTAAAATAATTTGTCATTTTTTCTCTTCAATTTATCATTACATTATAAAGTTTAAAAACATTCATATTTCTAATAATATTACTATCTTGAAATATTGCAGCTTACTTTGTTTTAATTTTGCTACTCACTACTATTTAATTAGGTTTTAGACCAAAATTCATCTCTTAAAAATTTGATATCAAGTTAGCGATTTTGAATTTGGCGGGAACCACAATGGGGGTTGTATATTCCCATCTAATATAGTACCTTATCCTCACCAAATATGTCTTTTTGTACAATAAGTTTATAAATGAATGTCACTTCGAGTCATAAGGCAGTCAGTATGCAAACCTTTTTTAGAAAATCTTTTTGTACAATATTTTTATAAATGAATGTCGCTTTGAGTCATAAGGCAGTCACTATGCAAACCTTTTTTAGAAAATCTTTCAGCTTAAAATGTCTAGCAGACATATTCATTTTAATAAATTTGTTGTGCCCAGGCGTGTAAAATGACTGTTCCTATCAAATTTCGCGGGACTTTGGCGAATCCAATTATAATTTTTTTTTTGGTAAAAAATAATATTATAAAATTTCACTAAAAAGTTTATGTAAAAACTAGAAAAAACGTAAATAAAACACACAATGGACACGCGAACCGCGGAACGACGCACAGTGAAAAAAAAAATACTTTTGGTTCAAAATAGTGTACAGCCCACAAATACTGGCCGATTTAGACAAAAAAATTTTGAAAAAAAGCTTACCAGATTTCTAAGAGAGTTGTCAAACCTGATTTTTGAATAATGGTTTCATTTTTTTTTATAAATAAACAAATATGATGAAAAAAATGGCCATCCCGGTGCTCGTAAATAACAGTAAAATTCTTAAAATCATCTAAGTTGCATAAAATATCATTAGCTAAAGTTGCTTCAATATTATACAATAACCAAAACAAATTATTTGTTTAAAAAATGTTTTCTACGATTTTCCATAATTATACGTTTTTTAAGTTATATTCCAAGAAATTTGAAGGAAACATTATATAAAAAAATTTTCTATTAACATTATAATTGTTTATTTTATTTACCAATTTAATGAACAAATTGAGTAATGAGGCATTTTTCTAAAGAAACATTCGTTTTTTTCTACGTCAGTTTTTTTTTAATTAGGAACTTTATGAAAATTTTAGAAAAATTAATAATTTTTGGATCAATCTTATGTATTTTTTTAAAAACAAATTTAATATACAAATGGACTTAAAGCGATCTCAGGGTACCGCAGCCTGCTTGATCCCTAACAAAGATATTATAAACGTAGATGCGGTGCGAAAAAAGTCACTTCCCCTCTACCCACCGCTCGCCGTAAATAGCACCCTCCCATATAGTGTGCCAAGAGCCACTTGGAGCGCTGTAAGCAACTCTCGGCGCACCTTCGAGGCGCACTGATGGTAAGCTTAGCTTGGACAAGAACCATTTAAATTAAAATTAATATGCCAACATTTCATAACAAACGTAAAATATCCACGCTTTGTAAGACATGGTTATTTTATTAGATACCAGAGAGAAAATTAAATGTATAATTTATATTTCTGTTTCATATATTTTGTAATATTTCTAAAGTTATTTGATTATTTCCAAATATATCTTTGTTATTTCTCATATTTTAAAATTCTTTTATAAGTAAAAATTTATTTACTTCGCCATATTATATTTTTATTCTAACAGATAAAACTTTTAGTGCAATATCTATACATTGTTCTTTAATATTACTAAGTGTTTATTTTTATATTTGTACAGTTTGCAATTTCTACAGATAGTTTAGTCTATTCGACTAATGAATTTCCCGCATGTATTTTAAAATTTCTTAATTATTACGTTCCGA
>NC_046659.1:16983271-16984658 GCF_010883055.1 Belonocnema kinseyi | reverse complement strand
ATTTTATTTTGTTATTTAATTAAATTTAATTAAAATTTTGTTAGATTTAAATTAATTAATTTATTTGTTATTTATTTTATTTATACAACATTTAAAATTCAAAAGTTTCTGATTGCAAATATTCTAAATTAAAGAGTTTTAAATTGCAGATCGTTAAAATTAAAGAATTTTTCATTGCAAGTCTTCAAAATTGAACTTTTCAAAAAAAATTTATATTTTACCTTTAAAATATAAATCTTGAAAACTAAATAATTTGAAATTCCAAATTTAAAACATTTCAATTCACGGCAGTACTCAGAGTACAGATATTTTTTACATTCTCATCAAAAAAGTTATTACATTTGTGTAAAATTTTACGTCTGGACACGAAATACATGTTTTTACGAGTGTTTCTGCCTTTCCATATGCATATTTGTTTGCGAGTATAATAACTTTTGAAAAAATAATCTGTCATATTGGCCGTTGGTATACTCTTTAAGTGTCAGAAACTAAAGATCAATTTGATTGGCTACTTTGGGTGAAAATTCAAAGTTACAGAATTTTCAAAATTTCTGAGACAATTTTTTTCAAGTTTTAAAAATTCCATGTACGGGTATTCGTAATAATTGGAAATCCGAACAATTTACCTCGTCGACTTCTTTTGATAAAAAGAATATTACCAGAATTATAGCGTTTTCAACAAATTAAAAAAAGAGCCAAAATGAAAATTGTAAACTAACCAGCACGAGACTTGAAAAAAAAACTCGAGAAGAAAAACGTTGCTTTTTGAGAGCCCTACAAGATTATCATAACAACTTTCAGATTGTTTTGAATAATCGAAAATTCAAATTTTGAAAGAACCAAAAATAATGAAAAATCATAAATTTAATTTAGTGATGAAACTGTGCAAGATGCGGAGAAAAGAAGAGAAATAAAAAATTGTGCACCTTAAAAAGATCCAAAAGTTTTTTATCAATTACTTTTTGAAACGAAGGGTAGTTTTTGTTTTATTCGTAAAAAAAACAACATTAAAAATATAAGATATAAGTGTTTGGACAAACGACATAAGCAATGAAAAAAATAAATCTTTTAAAACTTCCGCGAATTTCATGAAATTTCGACGTTTTGAGGCTCCTTGAATCAGAAAAAGAAGTTTTTACATCGGTATCTGTCTGTCTCTCTGGCGTCTACGTCGTCGTTGTTATTCATGTTGATGTTGTGGTTGTCTGTATATCGTATAACTTTTGAAAGAATAGTCGGATTGGATTGTGCTTTGACACACAGATTTTTTATTTTAAGAATTGTTTGTAAAAATTGTACTATTTTTATTTTTATAACAAATATTTTTCTTCAATTAAATTGTTGCAATAAAAGTGTTTCGAAGAGATTTTTATAAAAATCTTTCGGG
>NC_046659.1:16977497-16983171 GCF_010883055.1 Belonocnema kinseyi | reverse complement strand
CGATACATACATGTCAAACTTTTCTAACCTCAAAAAATCTTTCTACTGCTTTACCGTCATATTTTACGAAGAATGAGAAAATAAGAATTCGACTTCGTAGTATGATGAGGGCAGCACCTCGATAGGGCAGGAAATGTGATGTCCTATATATATAATACCCCCACCCCACTCCGACGCCCAGTACCGCATCTACGTTTATAATATCTTTGTCCCTAGGCAATCCTTTTATATTGTTCGGCGCTGGACTCGGTCTCGAAGCTGAACGGTTCTCAACCGGCGGCTTCTGCATTATGTTACATGGGACATTTAAACGGTATATAGTGTATGAACTCCTACCATGGAGGTCGAGTTGAAGGCGCGCACAGTGGAAAGAAATGCACTTTTTCCTTTTAAAAATGTTCAGTGCCTTCAATTTTCGTCCGATTTTGAATTTTTCTGTTTTAAATTAAAGTACATTAACTTCCAAAGAGCTTGGCGTTCTAACGTTTTGTTTCCCCTATTTTTTAAATAATTATTTTGTCATTTAAAGTATGGAGAAACTGGCATTGTGTACATAACAATTTTTTACGCTTTAATAACTGATTACAACACTAATTGAGAAATTGATAATAATCATTGTTGTAAACAATTCTTGTAGCCGTTCTGCCGATTAAAGCAAATTATAATTTTTTTAAATGTTAAATTTTATATATTTTGCCAAAAGAATTGTTCATAAGAATGGTTATCATCAAATTTTAAATTTGGTTTAAAATTTGTTTTTGTTGGTAAAATATTATTTTTATTTTGGTTGGAAATTATAATTTTTTTAAATGTAAATCAATTTAAATCAAGAATTTTTTACCAAAAAAGGCAAATTATGAAAAAACTACCAACTACAAAAAAGTATATAAATGGTTAAAAACTTCTGTAAATCATAAAAAAAGAAATCCGCATGTTTCATTAGCAATTAGACTCCATGCATACTTAATTTATTACAAATAGTAATAAATGTTTTTTTAAGTAACGTACGTTACTTTTATTTTTAAGTAACGTGCGTCACAGTGCATTGCAGTTGCCCAAAAATTTTAACATGACAATGCGCCTTCAACTCGACCTCCATGGTAGGGCGAAACGGAATACATACACTATACACCGTTTAAATGTCCCCTGTAACATAATGCAGAAGCCACCGGTTGAAAGCCGTCCAGCTTCGAGCTCGAGTCCAGCGCTGAACCATAGAAAAGATTCACTGAGGGATCAAGCAGGCTGCGTTACCCCCAGGTCGTCTTAAGCCAACAAATGCACTATTCGAGCATTTTTCGGCAGAAAATTTCGGTTTTTCTTAATGCCAGTCTTTTTAGTTGAGAACTTCATGAGAATTTCAGCAACATTCATAATACGTTGATCAATTTTAAGGTTTATTTAAACAAATTTAATAAGCAAATACATTAATTAGGCATTTGTCTACAGAAAAATTCGTTCTCTTCTGTGTAAAAATTTTAATTAGGAAGTTGATGATAACTTTGACAAAATTCATTTTTTTTAAATTAATTTTATGATTTTTCAAACAAATTAAAAAAGCAAATGCATTAATCAGGCATTTGTCGACAGAAAAATGCGTTTTTTTCTATGTCAACTTTTTAAATTAGAAACCTTATGATAACTTCAGCAAAATGCATCATTTTTAGATTTTTTAAAACAAATTTAATAAACAAATGTATTATTGGTGCATCTGTCGACGGCAAAATTCTTTTTTTTTCCATATCAGACTTTTAATTTGTATCTTCCTAATAAATTCAGCAACAGTCATGATGAGTTCATAAATTTTATGATTTTTTAAATAAATTCAAGAAATCATAGTATTTATCAAGTAAGTATGATTGGTAATGAAATTTTCTTTAAGTTCCCAATAAAAATGACTGACATCGGAAAAAAATAATTTCTCTATCAATAGATGCCCAAATAATGCATTTTTAAATTAAATTTGCTTTTAAAAAATATGAAATCTATCAACAAATTATGAATTTTGCTGAAGTTATTATGAACTTCCTAATTAAAAAAGTTGACATAAAAAAAAAACGAATTCTTTTGTAGACAAATGCCTGATTAATACATTTTTTCAGTAAATTTGTTTAAAGAAATCTTAAAATTTCTCAATTTATTATGAATGTTGCTGAAATTATCATGAAGTTTCCAACTGAAAAGACAAGCATTGACAAAACCGAATTTTTCTGCCGATAAATGCTTGAATAATGCATTTGTTTATTAAATTTGTTTAAGAAAAGCATAAGATTAATTAACAAATAATGAATTATGCTAAAATTATTATAAAGTTCCTAATTTAAAAAGACTGACATAGAAAAAAACGAATTTTTCTATCGAAAAATGTCTACTTAGTGGATTTGTTCATTAAATTGGTTTATAATATAACAATTATACTGCTAAGAGAAATTTTTACAATATAATATTGTTTCCATTCACATTTTTTGCAACATAACTTTATAAAACGTATAATTACGGAAAACCGTAGAAAACATTTTTACACAAATAATTTGTTTACACAATTTTTGTTTGCTTATTGTATAGTATTGGAACATCTTTAGCTAATGTTACTCTATGCAACTTAGGCGATTTTAACAATTTTACTGTTATTTACGAGCACCGGCAACGTCAAATAAGAAACATGTCCTTTTTTTGTCATATTTTTTTATTTATAAATAAATTGAAACCACAATTCAAAAATCAGGTTTGACAACTCTCTTAGGAATCTGATCAGATTTTTTTAAATTTTTGTTTGGTCTAAATCGGTCAGTATTTGTTGGCTGTACATTATTTTGAACCAAAAGTCATTTTTTTCCCACTGTGCGTCATTCTGCGGTCCGCGTATTCATTGCGTGTTTTGTTTACGTTTGTTCCAAAACTCACCTACACTTTTTAATAAAATTGTACTATATTCTTTTTTAACAATAAAAAATTATAGTTGGGTTCGCCAAAGTTCGGCGAAATTTGACAGGAACAGTCATTTTACACGCCTGGGCACAAAAAATGTATTAAAATGAAAATGTCTGATCTATTCTCGAGTTCGTTCGAAACTTTCCGTATACGTAAAGTTTCGAATGGTTGCCACGTTTAACTCACAGCAAAATTCTAGTGCTTTACTAGTGACACACAATTTGAGCCAATGAGATCATTTGTAAAGTCGTGTGTGAAATGCGCCAAACATGTGGATCATGGACATAGGAAACACGGGACTAGGCATGCCATTGCGTGGCTGATGCAATGAGGGGGGAGGTCAGCCATCTTTTGATGTCCGGCGATAAACATGACAGCCCCCACATGTTTAAATTTTCTTTCAGTTTGTCGGCCCAAAACGCTCATGCGCATAATCAAGTGGCACATCGTAAGATGGCGGCCCTCCCACTCATGGAATTCTCCCCCTTCCCGTGAACTCACCCCGCTCACCCAAGGTCGGATAGCATGCCTAGTCCCGTGTTTCCTATGTCCATGATGTGGATGGTTTAAAAATTGAATGCTTCCGCTGTTAGCACGTGGTACCAGGTGAAATTGTTAAAGATATATTAATTATAAGATTATATTAAAAATATGATGTGTAAATGTTTTACTACTCATATTTCTGTGGAACATGATATTAGTGAAGAAAAATACGGCTAAAAGTGCAATTGAGGTTAGGTAGACAAATAAAATTGTATATTTTTTTCTGTTATTTTTGTAGGTAAATTAATTTCAATAGAAAAGAAAATTCAATAGCTAAAGAAAATTTGATTACTTGAAGAAAGATCTATTATCTTTTATGTGAAAACTGACTTTCACGGATTTCATCAAATATCGACGTTTTAAGGCCTCCTGAGTCAGAAAAAAAAGTTTTTACATCGGCGTCTGTCATTCTGTCACCTTTATTGTCATCGTATGTATACCTGATAATTTTTAAAAGAAAAATCGGATGGGATTGTGCTTTAGCACATAGTTTGAGTGATCTAAAAGAAAGTTCGAGTTCGTTAACCAATCATTTTTGATAAAAATTCAAAAAGTTTGGAGAGTTTTCAAAAATTGTGAGACCACTTTTTTTAGTATTTAAAAATACTATCGACAGCTCTTTATAGTAGACAAAAATACGAACAATTGATCCCCATGCCTTTTTTCTATAAAATTAAAATTGTGATAGCTTTTTAAGATCCAAAACCCAAACGAAAATGAACTTTTGAAGAAGAAAAAATGGTGATGAGAAAAAGTCAAGATAAGAAAAACGTTACTTTTTGAAGGAACTACAAGATTTTCAAAACAACTTTTTGAATTTTGTTTTAAAAAAAAATCGAAATTTCAAATTTTGATTGCGCAAAAAATAACGAATTATTACATTCTCATCCTTAATGAGAAGATATGAGTTTTATGTGAAAACTTACTATCGCGGATTTCATCAAATGTCGACGTTTTGAGGCCTTCTGAGTCGGAAAACAAGTTTTTACGTCGTTGTCTGTCTGCCGTCGTCGTTGTCGTTGTTAGTATACCGGATAACTTTCGGAATTTATATAAAATTATTATTATATTCTGATATATTAAGCAGTCTAAACATTTCTGGCAAATTTTGCAGAATTAGAATTTTCTTTCAATATTATCATTAGATGTATAATGAGATGTACCTACAATTTAAAATTAGGTGTTTCTTAACCCCAAAACGAAACATATTTCTAAAGAATTTGAATATGAAAAAGGATCAAATATTCCCAAATGTTGTAACTCTTAAAACTATTAAACAATACATAATCCACTTACTGTATCAATTTGTAAAAATCATTTCTTTTTATCACTCTCGCTCCTGCCACTTAGTTTACCGCTTTATAATTCAAAAAATGTAACCACTGCGCATGATCACACTCTTGATACGTGTACGAACATAAGTTTCGAGTAGCATATACCCACTCGTTGCTTTTCATACGAAACTTTCAATATACGAAACGTCAGTGAGTGTTTGAGAATAGGGTTCATTGGAAGTCATTCGAAAGTCGCAAGATTCGTATACGATAAAAACTCGAGAATAGAGCCCCTCCCTGATGCAGTGAAGTACTGCGCAGAAGAATGTGAAAAGCTTCCTGCGCAAAGCTACACCTAATTTACTTTCGCCATGACAGAGTTACTTTGGGTTCTATTGAGATCATTGGAATGTACCATTGATGAGTTTAATAAATCTCAAAAGTATTTTAGTGACGGGATCATTCGTAAGTCCCTGAAGGATCGTGTCGACAAGAGATGTATGTACAAAAAACTTTACAAATTATTTATAGTTTTTAATGGCATTGTTGACAGCAGAAAATTATACCTTATTCAGCTGTGTTCTACAAAATGAGAAGTGATTAACTTCCATGACACTGATTAGGTAACCACATATTATCTGTGGCAGTCAGGCCCTAAAGTCGACATCTATTAGGTTTAGATCTCTGTGTTTTATTTGAAAGTCGTTAAAATCATATACCACTAATCCTCTTTAAAAGACCTTTCGAAAACTCAAAAAAGTGAAATTAGATAACTGTATCAGTAGACGAAGTGTTAGCGATCGGGTTGAATCATGCAAAATGCGGGAGTAACCATTTAAAATGACACCAGCACCCAGGAGAACCGTGATAAATCAAACCTATGGCTTCGTCTGAAGACCGTGCGACAGGCAGGCGGTGTGGATATA
>NC_046659.1:16972173-16977397 GCF_010883055.1 Belonocnema kinseyi | reverse complement strand
AATAACTTTTTTACGAGCTTGATACTTTCATTTAATTTCATTTTTTATGAGTTTTTCAAAAGGGTTTTTAAAGAGGAATATTACCGTATATTACCTCTTTAGTTTTTAATTATTATTTAGAAAAATAATAAAATTATCATAATGATTATTAATTACAAATATTTGACAGAAATAAAATTTCGTTCCATACATTTGGTCCCTTGTTTTCTCCTCAGCAATCTACGATGCGAAGTTGGCTGTTAATTGAAGTGAAAATACCTATTTTTTCTTTATGTGGGGCGTGGTTGTAGTGTTCGCTTTTCAACTATTCTTTGCAGTAAATTGTAAAATAAATTTATCGAGGGAATAGGCCTACAGAAAAAATCTTAAACCAATTGTCCTACAAATTCATATAAGTCGAGAAAGGAAAAAATGCTACTTTGTGCATGATTTGCGATAGTGTAATTCACAATACTACATAATCTATAATTGTAGACAAATTTTCAGAGTCTTATGTTTATCTATTCGTGTTATATTACTTATTAGAGAAGTATGCCAGGACAGGAAAGTATGGCGGAAAATAGTTAATAAAAAGAGTGTCAGTAGTGTGAACGACGCCTGAAACAAAGACCTTGGCTATTAATGGACCCAAGTGGGGATCCTTACATAACGACTTCGTGAGGTTCTTCGCTTGGGGTGATTGCTAGAGAGATTGATCAGCAACCTGGGTCGGAGCAGTGTTGCGGAACGAACGTGTTATTTACATAAATAGCACGAGAATTCTGGATCAATCTGAAAAATCTCTATCCCATCCACACACTACTCCTTCCCCCGGCCGAGTGAGTCACGCCTACCCCGAAAGGGAAATGGCTTCATGGTGTAATAATAATAATAATAATAATAAATATCGCGCAAAATACCAATATTTAAAAATTCTTTAAATTTAAATAAATGATAAAGCAGTTTGAGGTTGTAATTAGGGAGACAATATTATGCCTAATAATTATTATCGAAGAAATTAAACAACTGCGAAAATTTTCTGTCCTTTCTTCCGCTTGAAAAAAATCCTTCAATGGGATTTCTTTTAGGTCCGGGCATAATTATTATTTCAAATTACTATAACGCATTCTATAGAATTATTAATAATTATATTTCAAAAATGAGGTTATGTACTTGGCGACACTGATTTTGCAAGTCGGCCATCTTGAAAACAAAACATACAGGAGTTTTCTACTGTTTCGACGGGTTTCGACGTAAATTACGTCGAAAACGTAATATACGTAGAAAATACTCGAGTTACGCGTAACTGATTAACCCTGCAATTGACAGGCATTTGTGGTAATTATGGAAATTCCTCTGCGTTACTAACCCTGCAATTGACAGGCATTTGTGGTAATTATGGAAATTCCTCTTTAAAAGACCATTCGAAAACCCGCATGAAAAAGTGAAATTTAATAACTATCACGGTCGTAAAATAGGTGTATATATATATATATATATATATATATATATACATGCATACACACGGTCGATGCATAGGGCTGCTTAATAGTCAAAACAATCACATTTTGCCGTGATACTCATTTTTGTTCTCTCGAAATCCTCAAGGGAGAGTTGAGACACTGGGTACTCCAAATCTGATTAGCGCCGCTGTACCGGAACTAGTTAAACTTTTATGAGTTTTGATTGGTACGATTTGGCGCTATTTTCAAATCACAATTTTATTTTTTACAGCATTTAATACATAATAGAGACAACACTCGAACTAGAACATGATAAATTAAATAAAGGATAGTTATTAAGGTTGGGGAAAAATAACATTCACTTTGAAACGAATAGGTAAGGAAAAGATATATACACTGGCATACGCAGACATAGTGTTGATGGCAGAGGATGAAGAAGGGATGGTGGGATTAATTACAGGATTAGAGAAATTCATAGATGGAAAAAAGCTGAATGTAAATATAGGAAAGACAAAGATAATGAGGTTTAGAAAAGCAGGGGGAAGGAAGAAAGAATGGACAGGAAGATGGAAGGGAATAAAATTTGAAGAAGTAAAAGAGTATAAATATTTGGGATATATCTTGCAAACGAATGGAGATCATACAGATCATATAAGAGAAAGGATAAAAAGCAGCAGGGGTAATGAAACAGATATGGGGAATAGGAAAAAGAAGGTTAACAAAAATTGGAGAAGGAGAATGTGGTTATTTGATACGCTGGTATGGCCAGTATTAGGTTATGGAGCAGAGATTTGGGGATGGAAAGAAAGGTATATAAGGTGGACACTAGGGGCAGACTGGAGGGCGCCGGGATACATGGTGAGAGAAGAAGCGCAAAGGGATAAGTTAAGTATTAGAGCAGGAAACAGGGCATGGAAATTTGAGACGAAGCTGAGGAAGGGAAAGGGAGGGGAGTTGGCGAGAAAGTGTTTGATGGAGGTAGAATCGAAGAGAGGGAGGGCGATCGAATTAACGAGATCGGAACAAGAAAGGAGGGAGTTCTTTAATGATAGAGAAATAGAAGACAGAGTTCATACATTATTCCATTTAAATGTACCACTGTAGCGTACTGCAGAAGGCGTAGGTTGAGAGCCACAGCGCTTCGAGATCCAGCCCAGCGCTGAATAAGAGAAAAGATTGCCGAGAGGGCAGGCAGGCTGCGGTACCTTGAGATTAGCTTAAGCCATATTTATAAATTATAATTTTTGTTACATTTTTCGTAAAGAATCTACCCTTTTTTCTTGAAAATGCAACCACTTGTGGTTAAAAGTTAAACTTTTTTGTTAGACATTAATTTCGTGGTTGGAAGATCACCATTTTAATTGAATATCGATCTCTTTTTAAAAATATAACTTGTTTGTTAAACAACAATTTTTTAAACTGAAAATTTAACTAATTCGGGTGGAAAATTGACATTTTCTAGTTCAAAATTCAACAATTTGGATGTAAATTTGTTTTTTTAAATTACAAATTTATTTATTTCGTTGATCAATTTACGTATGTTGTTAAAAAATCGACCTTTTGGTAGAAAATCGACATTTTGGTAAACAATGAGTTTACAAAAAGTTAATTTCCTTATTTGAAAATTCGTATTTTTGGTTCAAAATTCAAGTATCCCAGTTAAATATTCATTATCTTAGTTAAAAATTCATCTTTTGGGTTAGATATTATTTATTTGGTTGAAAAATAAACTCCTTTCTTGGAAATTAGTTGTTTTTTTTAATTGAAGCTTCATCATTTTGTTTAAAAATTAATTTTTTGTTGAAGAATAGGCTATTTGATTGAAAACTTGTTTTTCCTTTTAATGAAGAGGAATTTTTTTACGCAAAATTTAACTATTTTTCTGAAAATGCGATTTTTTAAAAAGAATTACATTTTTTGTGAGAAATTAAACTATTCTATTTTGGTAGAAATTTTAGCATTTTTTGATGAAAAATCAAGTATTCGGTTGAAAATTGAAATTTTTTACTTAAAAATTAAACTTTATTTTTAATTTATGAACTTTGCGGATAATTTGTCTTTTTTGAATGAAATTAATCTTATTGGTTAAAAATTCATCTTTTAGTTAGGTAGACAATTCAACTATTCCAGTTGATGATTCACAATTTTTTTTCGATTTATCAGTTTGGTTGAAAATTAATTTTTTTGACTGAAAATTTAACCGTTCCACTTTACATTGAAAATTCACTTTTTCCATTTCAAGATTTAACACTTTGGATGTCAATTTGTATTTTCTAATGAAAAATATATTTATTTAATTGAATTGTCAGTTTTACACAATTTTCTCATAGAAATCACTTTCGATAGGATAATTCCCGTTGTTAGCAATACATAACCACATAACAATGCAAAAACAGGCCTACCTGATCGGAGCACTATATATTGGATTTATTTGAACAACGATTCCTCTCCGGACGCTAATAGCACATTCGTTTATCCTGCACTGGTGTACTCTAAGATCACTCCGTTCGCTCCTTCTTACTTCTTCATTTTCACTCCGACCGGCTTTTGTGGAAATTGTTGTGCACCAGTGCAGTAAGCTGAATATGCCATAAGAGAACAAAAAGAGTGGGGGCGATGCATAGGGCTGCTAATAGGCAATATGATTATTCTGACTTATTCATGCTGTGTGAAATGTCTAACCAATCATTCTGTAAGGTATAATTAACCCTCAGTTACTCCACGGGGGCAAAAGTACCTAGAGGGTTGTTGAAAGTGGCGCCATTTCTGTATAGGCTAGGGGAGCGGGCCAGGAGGGGGGGGGGGGGGGGGGTAGAGACCCTAGTCCATGCTGGACCCATGATAAGACTCAGTTCGGTTAGTGACGCCAAAAGCGACAGTTTGCAAGTTTGATTTGTGCCTTACAGACCCCTGTGGGGTAACAACGTTACAAAAAATGATCTGAAGAGAAATACGAAACGTAAGTGAATTCCCTATTTACATTTTTTTTCTTGCGTCCAATAATAAAATTGAGGTAGGTTTTATGCGATGAAAGAGTAAACTTTGATTGACATGTTGTGTTTTCTTTATTTTATAAAATTTTCTCTCCGGAAACAGCCATCGACAGAGATTGATCGTGAAGCAAGGCCTCTCGAGCATCAGGTAAAGAAACTATATATTTGTAAAAAAAAGTATAATAATATGATTTTCCAACTGAATTTTTGAAATTAAAAGTTAATGTTTTCCTGATTGTATAGAAGTTTGAGGAAAAAAAGTAAATATTTGTCTCATATTGATGAAAAGAAATGATAATTTTGTACGAAAATGAATTCGTTAATAAAAAGTTATTATTTTTATTTTATCTGAAAGTGACGAGGATTTGAGCGAAAATGAAACAGAGTATTATCTCGAGGAAGTGAGTTCTCATAAATCGGATGAGGACGTTGATGAAGGTGAGGGAGAAGAAATTAGTGGCAGCGAGCAGGATGGAACAGGGACTTCACGCGGCAGAAAGAGAACTCGAAAATCAAAGCAGCTTTCTGAGTCATCGCAGGACTTAGACAGTGAGTCCGACAATCAGCAGGTAAGGGAAGTAGGTAGTCAAAAAAAGAGAAAGCGTGGCCGTAAAGCGCTCCTGCGAACTAAAAGTGGCTTTTCTTGGTCTACAAATATACCTAAGAGAAGAGGTCGGCGTTCACAATTAACCTACTAGGCAGTCTGATAAGTCCCTGAAAAATGAAACACGGAGACGTTTTTTTGGCCAAAGTCGGTTTTATTTTTCAACATACTCTCCTTTTAGGTCG
>NC_046659.1:16967756-16972073 GCF_010883055.1 Belonocnema kinseyi | reverse complement strand
TTGTCACACGAATTCGTTTTTGGTCCACTGTGAGCAAACGCGGCACCCATCGCGCGCAGAGCTTCTTCATGCCCAAAACTGAATGCATGATATTGCCCACACTGTGCTCGTACGGCCACAACTAAACTCGGCAAACCACTTATGAATCGTTCCAATTGACGGTGCAGAGTCCAGGTAATACTTATCCAGCTTGGCCTTGGTCTCGGATATCGTTTTCTTGCGAATATAGTAGTGTTTGATCAAAACTCGAAACTCAGATTTTTCCATATTAAAAAAAAACTCGGAGGTTAGTCGCTTCTCAGTGCTGTAACTTGTAAATGCGTAAACATAAATGTCTAAAGTCTTGACAGGCGTCATTTGAAGGATCAAGCTCGACGAAAATGGTTCACATTAGTGAATACTAATGCCATCTCTTAGAATTTGCAGGTACTTATCAGACTGCCTAGTATAATGTAAACATAAAAGGGGCATCCAGTGAAGCATCATCTCCAATAGAAGCGTGGTCTCTTCTATTCACTGATGACGTCTTAAATATTATTTTGACGCACACAAATGAAGAGATGGCGCTAAAAATGGAGAAAATGCGCGAAAATAATGAACCCTTGCAAACCTACCATAGGGAACTAGATCTTGTTGAATTAAAAGCTTTTTTCGGGTCATTGTATTTCGGGGGTTCATATAAAGTAAATAGAAGGAAGTCGAGAGACTTATGGAAGCCGTACAGCCTCTCGCTATTTAGGTTAACGATGGTCAATAATCGATTTAATTTCATTCTCAATTGCCTACGTTTTGACGACAAAAATACACGCGCGGAGCGTTTAGGTAGCGATCGTTTCGCTCACATACGTGAAATTTGGGACAAATTTATTTCGAATTGCACCGCGTATTATGAGTCTCATTCAAATTGTACGATTGACGAACAACTGCTGTCATTTAAAGGCAAATGCGTTTTTAAAATGTATATTCCTTTCAAACCAAATAAGTAAGGATTAAAATTATTTCAATAAACGATGCAACAACCCATTATATGTTCAACGCTATCCCATATGTTGGAACGGTGAACAAAGAGACTAATGAATTTGTACCTTCATATTCTGTGCGGAAACTAGCTGAACCGATTTACGGTACAGGCCGTAACATAACAACGGAAAATTGGTTCACGTCGGTTCAAATTTGCCAACGATTGAAAAGAGAGCATAATATATCAACGGTTGGTACGATTTGAAAAAATAAGCGTGAAATTCCCGCCAGTTTGAAGCAGTTGCCACCTGATAATAAAGTAGCTCAATTGTGTTACAACGAAAAAAAGATCTTACTTTAGTTTCGTATAATTACAACAACAAAAAGTTGTCCTTCTATTATCTTCTTTGGCGTTTAGTAAGGAAATTGATGACGCGACTAACAAACCGCAAATCGTTTTATTTTATAATAACACAAAAGGAGGAACAGACAGTTACGATAAAAAATGTCGTGACTTTTCGACAACTAGAAAGACGAGGCGTTGGCCTCAGGGTTGTTTATGGAATGCTCGATAAATCAAACGTGAATTGTTTTGTTTTATATTCACTTAGAGAAGAAAATCCTCTAACAAAGCGAACTAATTTTATTTTAGATTTGAGTTTTGAGTTAGTGAAACTTCTTTTGCCTAGACGTTTAGAACAGCCGGGAATTCATGCTTCACTGCGTATGCAAATTGAAGAATTTCTCACGTACGACGAAATTCCCGAAGTGCAGGATCCTCGTAATTTAATCGCGGATAATGAATTAGCAAAGCGCACGCGATGTGGATATTATCATCATTCTCTTGATCGAAAAACGTGGTACAAATGTCTGCGTTGTAATAGAGCCATGTGTCATGAACACACAGGGAAACTTCTAATACTGCGCACACTGAAATAAGAATTGTATTTCCGAAAATTAAATAAACTAACAGTTTTGTTATGCATTTTCTTGTTATTCTTTTATATAATTTTATACATACTGCATGATTTTGAATTAAATAATATTTTTACAGGTTTTTCAATTTTTCGCAATTTTCACATAATAAAATAATTATAGTTTTTGGAACCAATAATTATGTCACCTATATCAGATAAAAGTTTTTTTATCTTGTTTTTAAAAGAGTTTTTATCTTTTTAAATCACTCAATATGAACACTTTTATCTTAATTCTGATATACCTTTCACAATTTTCATTTTACAGTTTTTTTTTCTAACAGTGTCTTTTAAAGCACAAAAAAACCTTTTAGTCAACAAAAAAATGAACTTTAATTGACCTATTTGTTGCTGAGATACAAGTATAAAAAAACGGGCCGGGTATTTTTGACCCTCTGGGGTAACGACGTATGCTAAAATACGTGGGGTAACTGAGGGTTAAAACTTATTACTTAGGGGAAGAAGTTGATAAATGTTTGAAAGAATAAATTCAATTAATAGTCAATCTAACCCTTAAAGCGCCATCTTATTTAATAATTTCTCTCCAACTATCCTTTCAGTGTGAGGATAAGGTTATATTAATGAAAACAATTTTGGTGCGCTTCAGAAAAACAAAATACTTACAAAAACATGAAAAATGTCATTTTCACACAAAAAATCATAAATCAGTCACTTTTCAATATTTTTATCTGAAAATTCAACCTGTAATTCTCGAAATATAGCTCTTCTAGTTTAAAAAACTGTAATGGTGCAGCTCCGAAAAAACATTTATTTTGGCATCTGAAGTGGGCTATTTCATGAAAAGTGGAAGGTAATATTCATTATTTTCTTATGTAATTTCTTTATTTTTGAAGACTAATCGTTGCAAAATGATCACAAATGAAAAAATAATGAATAATCAAAGACATGAAAACCCGATAGTTTGGACACACCGGGCGTTTGCACGAATAAAACACCTCTTGGGCCTTGTTATCTTCTTTTCTACTGCACATGCAGCAACTCTCTCTTTTCTCCAGATATATAAGGAACGAGCGCTTGCAAAAAAATCTGGACACTTTTTTTGCAGTACTTACACTCCTTTTCACTAGGACGCACAATATTTTTTAAAACTAAAAATGAACAATTTGTTCTGAAAAAACCAACTAATGATGCAGATCAAATAATCTGTACGGCCACTTGCCAACGATATAGATAGGAAGAATAAATGTTTAACTAACACTGGGGGACTCCACAGAATTAAAATTCACAAAGGGGGGTTTGGTATAATCGCGCGAAAAAAATTGGGGTCGCCCACGACCCCTAGGATGCTTTAAGGGTTAATAAAAATTTTCCTTATACATTTTAATTTTGTTCATTTAAAGTAAATAAGTTAGAATTATTTAGGCATATTTTTCAATAAATGCAGTTATTAAAACCTACTGTTGAATTTACGTCTATTTGAAATTTTCCATTTGTAACATTGATATTTCTAAAATTCAAAAAAATGATTTATAAACTGTTAGTATAACATTCAACCCATAATTTTGCATTGCATACAAATGTTTCTTTAAATCTTTACTTAATGTTGAAAATTCAATTAAAAACAACTTAGATCTTGCTAACGAAATTTTGTTTATTATTATTATTATTATTACACCTATAAGCCATTTCCCTTTCGGGGTAGGCGTGACTCACTCGGTCGGGGAAAGGAGTAGAGTGTCGAAGGGATAGAGATTTTTCAGATTGATCCAGAATTTTCGTGCTATTTAACTAAATAACACGTTCGTTCCGCAACACTGCTCCGACCCAGGTTGCTGATCAATCTCTCTAGCAATCACCCCAAGTGAAGATCCTCATAAAGTCATTATGTAAGGTTCCCCACTTGGGTCCATTAGTGGCCAAGGTCTTTGTTTCAGGCGTCATTCACTCTATTGACACTCTTTTTATTAACTATTTAATGCCTACTTTCCTGTCCTGGCATACTTCTGTAGCTTCTTTTATGTCCATGCATTTATTTTTTCATGCAGGCTCTCGTTTTTCTGTGACTTCTTATGTCTCTTCTAACTAGGATCTCAGTCACACATTCTAACCATTCTTTCCGCGGCCTACCTCTGGGCACGCTGCCATTTACTTTACCTTGATACACTTGTTTCGTTAGTCGTTCATTTGACATTCTCGCAACATGTCCGAATCATCTTAACCGATTTCGTTCCCATGTGTCTACTAGCGTCTCTTCTGCACCACATTCTTTTAGAATTATCTTGTTACTTACTTTGTCCACCAGGGTTTTCCCGCATATTACGCGCATGAATCTCATGTCAATTGCGTTAATTCTACTCTTATCTTTTTCTTGATAAGTCCATGTCTCGCTACCGTATAGTACAGTCGGTACAAATATAGAATT
>NC_046659.1:16958469-16967656 GCF_010883055.1 Belonocnema kinseyi | reverse complement strand
GACTTCCCAAATCTTTGCTTCTGTTATTTTCATTACCCTACGAATAAGTATTTTTGAATATATTTTACTTACGGTGGTTAATAAGCTAATCCCTCTGTAATTCTTGCACTCGCTTTTATCTCCCTCTCTCTTGTACATTGGTACGATAATCGCTTCTTTCCAATCGTCTGGGACGTCTCCCATCTCGAAACATAAATTTATCAATTCGCACAGTCTATGTGGTATGCACGCGCCACCGTGTTTAAGCATTTCAGCGTTAATACCGTCTACCCCGGCAGCCTTACCGTTTTTTAAGTTATTAATTATATCCCTAACCTCAGTGACGCAGACTTTTTCAATTGAGTTTTCCATCGCATCGTGTTCAACATCGCAGTTGTAGTGTCCTATAGCTTCATCTCCGAATTGTCTCCTAAAATAGTCTGAAAGCCTCTAGTATTCCGTCTGCATCATATACCATTTCCCCCCTACTATTTCTCATATTGACAATTTGTGTACTTTTGTTTCCTTTCATTTTTCTAGAAAGTAGTTTCCTGCTTCCTACAAAGTCGTTTTGTATTTTTATCTCTTCTTCTGCTCTAATTGCATCTTTACTTTCTTTAACTAATCGTTTAAGTATCCTGTTTTCGCGTCTATAATAATTTCTACGTCCATTTCTTTCCTCATTGCTAAGACCTACGATGTTCAAAGTTCTCTTGTACGCTTCTCGTTTTGCTTTTTGGGCAGTCTGAATTTCATCATTCCACCACGCATCACCAGAAATTCTTCCTACAACTACGGTACCACACACTTCGATCGTACATCTAACAAGGATATCCCGTAACATTGTCCAGGCGCACTCTATATCTTTGTTTTTTATACGGTCCTCCCATGTTGCCCTATCTGTGTTTTCGATTATCTTATTTTGGAAATCTATTCGCACATCCGGTTTCTGTAGGTTCTCAATTTTGATTCGCGTTTGTTTTGCTTTCTTGGTTCTCTTTTTTCTCCATCCCCGACCTAAGTTAATTTTTGAGATCAGAAGGTAATGATCAGTATTGCATTCAGGACCCCTTATAAATCTTGTATCTTTGACTAACTCCCTTAGTCTTTCATCTGCAACAATTAAGTCAATTATACTGCGGCTATTTCCTTTAGACCAGGTGTACATGTGGATCATTTTATGCCTAAACCAAGTATTTATAATACGCAGATCTCTATCAACCGGCGCGTAGCATGCTATGATAAATAGTTTTCTGATTCCTACTTTCATTCTAGCCCGCAGCAGCCTAGGAGACACGAAACCATGGTCTCCGAGATGCTGCTTTGCTCTTTCATTCAAAATCAGACCTACTCCTTGTTTACCATGTGATTCACAGTCTACTCCTGACCATGTTTCAAATCCACGTCCATAGTTTCACGCAATTTTTTTACCTTGAGATCATTTACTCCCCTAGCATTCCAAACATCCAGTCTCCATTCGTCGCCTGAAACATGACCTTTAGATTTTCCGTGTGCATGCCTTTTGTCATTAAAAGTTCCAGTCCTTTCCGAGGCTACTTTGTAGTTTGTATTATTCATTGTTTAGATTATACGCCCAACTAACACCTTTATGCAATAAGTTTATTTTCTGAGTCGAAATCATGTCAAAGTTAGGTATCAAATCGTCATATGGTAGAGATTGTAGTTCTAACGTCAGTCCCACCAAAAACTTCAGTTAATAAGGGAGGGTTGGGAGAGGGGGAGGTAGAACTGGAACCGAGAGGGTCGTCTTGGGTTTGTCATAAATAGGTAATCACAATTAAAACTTCAATACTACATATTTTTATCAATTAATTGTGTATAAATGCATTAGCACATGGTGTTTTGATAAATAAACTTTACAACAAACCTTTAGGTTCAAAATTGTATTTGTCATTTTCAAACACTTCTAGTCATTTTAAAGTACCGTAGAATAAACGGATCCAGGGTCTTGAAGTTGCATTATTTTTAGTTTTACTTCATTAAATTTTCTATTTTTGTTTGAAAAATTCAATACTATTATTCCTGTTATTTCTAAAAAGAATAGCAGCGAAAATCAAGTATTTTTAGAGAAAATGCAGTGTAACATTTAACAGCGTATGCTCATCGCGCCCCAGTCATCCATATTTTGTATCAAAATTATTGAAAGTTAGAATGTCTTTTCTTACATAATTCTTCGAAATCTTCCTCAGATTTGATAAAGTTTCAGAATAAGGGGGCTTCTTTTTTCAAATCGCCTTTCTTGTCTGGGCAGGCTTCTTGTAAATGTTTAAACAATTCTTCGTATGCCTTGTTTTTATCCATATTAGAATAAAAATACTGCTATGAAAATGCAGCAAAATTTCACAATTTTATTTCAATGGCTGTAAGTTTGTATAATTCTTCATCTCTGACCCATTTAATATCCCTGTCGATAAAAAGGCACTGAAAGAGCACTGAAACAACACTACCTATTGCAATAGCAGTGCTGCTCGTTTAAAGTTACTCAGATTCCGGTTCTAAATGCCAGCATAAGTTTCCTTTATACCTGCGACTAGGCTACCAAGTAGATCAGCTGAAAAGGATTAAAGCTCAAAAATTAAAATTAAAAATTTTTTTAAATGTTCTCTTGAGAAGGATAGAAACATTTAGAATCCAACGGGTTTCGATTATTTCAGATATTTAACTTTTTTTAGGTGTTTAAAATTGGAATAAATGTAACGTATCACGTAAATGGAATGAGATACGCCAAAACAGACATCGTGTTTGAAATTAACTCCAAAATATTGAAAATTTCATTAAATCGCTTTCCATAGCTTTATTGGAGAAGGCAAATGAGTCAAAAAATCACATTTGTTTGTCAAAATATGCGACTTTTCGTTGGGATGGGTTCGCCAACCTCATCAGGCTAATTTGTTAAAAAGGAGCACCACATAAATATCACATATTTTTACAGATAAATAGTATAAGCATAAAGACAGATTTAAAAATGATTTTACCAATAAAAATCACTAGTGAAAACATAATTTTTATTTAACACGTCTAAAAGAAGTGAATAAATGTAAAGAACACATTTTTGGTTCGATTAAACTGACGATCTAAAGTCAACTGAAGAGACAAACCTTGCGTCGTTTTATATACGTAAGCATAACCACACACACACATACATTTGTAAATAATACTGATTAATGTCCTTCTATCTAATGGGGAGAATAATCACAAATTTAATTTCTGTAATAAAGGAAAGTGTATTTGACTGAGAGCAAAAATATCTTATTTTTTATTGATATTATTAGAATTGCTAATGATATGGATCATCTCCGAGATAAGTCTTTTTTTATAGTTGGATTCGCGATCTTGCATTATCCCAATGAAAACTGTGACTAAAGTTATATTGGTGTTTGAAAACAACCAACTCTGGTTGCTTCTTATTCATCTGTTCATTTATCCGAGTTTTTAGGGATCTTTCTTTCACCCACATAAGATGCAGGACATTGTTTACAAGAAAATTTGTAAACTAGATTTGTTTCATCCCATTTTCAGAAATATCTTTGTAGGACTTGTAGCAACTTTATAACTATTTAGTATCTTAAACAATTTTGTTAAATTATTGAAAAAAGAAAGATAAACCTCAAGTTGATCTACATGTGAACGAATCTGATCATATGATATCATATGATTATTTCGTCGACACATCTGTAATATAGAAGAGGAATGCAATCATAAATATTTTTTGAACTCTCTTAAGCATGTTACTTCAAAATCGTCCATTACAATGTTTCAAAATTTTCAAAACAAAATGTCTGATACTATCAAAAATGTAGAATCAGTTCTTCAATCGTCAGATCTACACAGTGATTTAAAAAATGTAACTATGGATAAAGTAACTATTAATATTAATAACACTAGGAAGAGAGATGTATATATATCTAATGAAGATAGAGAAATTAAAAAAAAAAACTATACAAGACTATCATTTTTTAAAAATAATTCCGATATCTTTTTCATCAATGCTGACAAAGGCAACCTCACTGTTTGTTTAAAAATTCCACTTACAACTTAAAAAAATCTAATTTACTTTCTGACATATTTTTTGGCCAAAATAATGAATGGAGAATTAAAAAATTGTATTGAAATCCCATATTCACATATTAATAACAGCTTTGAATTAAAATATATCCCTTGCAACATGGTGTTAGAAATTTTAGAAAGAATAGTTAAATTTATTCTTAATCAATGTAAAACTTCATTTAATGATATTATAAATTGTACGAAATTCCTTTTTGAAAAAACGTTTTTCACTTCTAATGACAATATTTATAAAAAAAATTTATGGTACGTCCATGGGCTCTCCAATTTCACCTTTATTTTCGGACATTGTAATTAGAGATTTGGAAGTCACATGCTTAAGGAAATTAAAAAAATATTTATGATTGTATTCCTCTTCTATATTACAGATATTTTGACGATATGATCATATGCATTGCAGAAGGACATGTTGATTTTGTTATTAAAACTTTTAATTCTGTAACGCTACTTTTTCACTCTAAAATAAAATTAAGTGGTCTCTCTAAATAGCGCACTATGGACCCTAATAAAATGAATAAGGTTGAAATAAATAGGTAACTCAAGATAACATTTGAAGAAATAATTTATACATATAACACAACTGAAATTGGTGGGCGCCAGTCCTTGCATGGGGCAGAGGTAAATCTCCTTAACCGAGTTGTGAGAAAAGATAAAGGTAACCGGAACCTACGTTCCGAAAGGGAGAGATAAACTCACTGAACGATTGGACGTTTCAGGACGAAAGATAAAAGAAAATCCCACCAACTTCAGTCAAAAATATATACCCCATGTTCAAACGAACAATAGACCAAAATAATAAACGGCAAAAGTAATAAGATAACCAAAAATGAACAAAGGTAAACCGGAAAAAAAACTAATGAGGGTCGATAAAACTAACTACCTCAGTATAACAATCAGATATGGTAGAGGGAGGGGGGGGGGGGTTACGTAATTACAAAGCTCACATAAATAATTAAAATATTTGACAAGCATTTATTCCATATTTCAGAAAAGTTAACATGAGATATACCACAGAAGGAAAAGAAATAAAAACGACAATTACGTAAAATTTCACAAGAGATAGCATATTAATTATCTTTGAAAGACCAAATATAAGAAATACCCGATTACAGGACATGATCCAGTGAAGCGACATTTCTGAGATGGCACAATATTAAAAACGGTATATAGAAATCACAAAAAAGGATAAAATTAGCTCGCATAAAAAAACACTATTTCAACGGATGAATGAATGATATCATTAGAGGCGTTGCGTGAACGTAAACATAATAGAGTATTACAAATGGATCAAAGATATTATGAGAAGCGTTGTGGCATCGAGAATATAACAAAATTGTTGCGCAAAGTAAGGGGTATTATAAAAGGGAACATAGCGGGACCGGGGGCACCATAAAATATGTAGCATGGTTAAAAAAACATTTTGAAAAGCAATGTAAAGGGGGTAAAAATACATGAGCGACATTGCGGAGTCGAGAACATTTAAAAGAAACAAAATACAGTTAAAACATTAAAAGTAGCACAACAACGGGGAAAAATAATATAAATGGTAGGGCGGATTCGGTAACATAAAAAAAAATACTCTTGATGGTGTCATAAAAATATCGAAAGTAATATAGACGATATGATAAGGTCGGTAGCATTAAAAAAGGAAATAAGGTCGGCAGCATTTCAAAAGATAATAAGAGTTAAAATTATACTCAAAGGAATTACAAGTGTTTTAGAAATAATTTAAACGGTAATGTAGGATCGAAAAAATTCGAAAGGAATCGGTAATTTCAAGGGAGTCGGTGATTTCGGGGGATAATTAAGAAACAAAAATCACTAAAAGATATGGGGTAATTTTAAGAGAGTATGTAAATTAAAGATAATCAGTATTTTTTTGTAAATCGACAAATATATGGGGATCAGTAATTTCGAAAAGATTTACAATTTCATAAAAATCACAAACATGATAAACAGAATTTCAGGACGGTCATAAAATTCAAGAGTAGGTAAATGAAAGATATAAGGTAATTTTTTGTTGTTGTGAATCGATACATGGGAATCGGTAATTTCAGGGAAGTCACAAAATTCACATGGGATTATCACTAACCTGAAAACTGATACAATTAATTCTGTCATTTCGGCACTCCAGATTATTTTAGGATTTTTACAGGCACGTATTTATATAACTGCGAAATACACGAAAACGGCAATAAAACAATCATTTCAATGCGTATAAATCTTTAAAATCAATGATTTAGCCAAGGAGTACAAAATGAAATTGAAACGATTATAAAAGAATAAGTGATACAAGGACTTGGCTAAACCATTGAAGGAAATTAGATCCTACCTTAGATGCGTTAGCAGGAATCGGCAACAGTACGGCGTGTTAGCACGCAGAGTTTACAGACGCTAAGAAGGAATTTTCGCACTTATCGGTGTATTAATTAAACGGGAGAAATCACATGGTCAGGGGAAGGGCTGGTGTGCGCGAACTTAATTTCTATAATTCGCTACGATCGGGAGAAAGATAGCCGATGAGGTTCGCTTCTGATTAGTCCATCTTATCGTCCTGTCCTTTCTTCGTTAGTCCTTATCAGCCTTTTCTCTATACTGCAGGTATGAAGTGGACTCTTCGTTGCTCCCGGTTAAAGAGAGAAAACAAAACGGCATACAAAGCCAAGAAATGCCTGTCCACAACAGAAACATTTACAAAAATAATAGTATTCAGGCGAAGTTACCTATTCCCTTGTAGAATTTCGTAGTAACCGCCTCAGTCGATCCTCACCAGGAATGTGCCTTGAATCTCAGACGACCAACAGAAATAACTCACTCTATCCTTATGGATAGAATTATCGGATCTACCCTGGATGTCAGAGGGATACTCCTTAACAAAAATAAACAATCAACTCTATCCTTGATGGCCAAATGATCTATTCTGCCTGGATGCCAAAGTGATATTCACAAAGAATATTTTAAAAAATCCAGAAACTTATGTGAGGACCGGAGATGCGGAGAATTTGTGAGTTGCAGAAAATCTGCAACGTCACAATTCTTGCAACAAAAATTTACAATTCACCTTTCAATTAGAACAAAATAGGAGTATTAATTTCTTAAACATGACGCTAATTAGAAATGATAATCATATTATTACTCATTGGTTTCAAAAGCCAATCTCATCTGGTAGACTAATAAACTTTCGTTCACATCATGCCATCCAACAGAAAAAATATTGTTTACAATCTTGTTGACAGAGCAATATTATTGTCTTATAATAATTTGCATTACAATTTTCTTAAATTAATTAAGCAGTTACTGATCAATACTAATTATTGAATTTGTTTCATCAATAAAAACATAAAAGTCCGTATGAAGAAACTTAAATATCACTCTCCAAAAGGTAGTAAACAATAATCAGATTCGTTCACATGTAGATCAACTTAAGGTTTGTCTTTTTTCCAATAATTTTACAAGATTGTCTAAAATATTAAATAGTTATAATATTGCTACGATTCTTACAATCAAAAAAAGTTTAAGTTCCGTAATAAAATTAGGCAAGATATTTCTGAAAAATGGGATGAAACGAATCTAGTTTACAATTTTTCTGGTAAACAATGCCCTGCATCTTATTTTGGTGAAACAAAAAGAAAAAGGTGACACTTTTGATCGGGATAGTGTACAAATTATGGATCGCGAATCCAACTATAAAAAAGACTTATCTGAGAGATGACTCATATCAGCAGAAATTCTAATAACATTAGTAAAAAATAAGATCTTTTTGATCTCAGTCAAATATACTTTCCTTTCTTACAGAATTTAAATTTGTAATTATTCTCCACAATAGATAGAAGGAAATTAATCAGTATTATTTACAAATATAATTGTTTGTGGTTATGTGTACGTATATAAAACGACGCAAGGCTTGTGTCTTCAGTTGACTTTAGATCGTCAGTTTAATCGAACCAAAAATATGTTCTTTACATTCATTCACTTCTTTTAGACGTGTTAAGCAAAAGTTATGTTTTAACTTGCCTTTAATCTTACACTATTTATCTGTAAAAATATGTGATATTTATATGATGTTCCTTTTTAACAAATTATTTTGATTAGGTTGGCGAACCCGTGCCAACGAAAAATAAGGCTATGGAAGGTAATTTTATTAATTTTTCAATATTTTGGAGTTGATTTCAAAAACGATGACTGTTCTGGCATATCTCATTCCATTTACGAAATACGTTACATCGACGGGTGAGTGGAAGAACGTAGTGTCTGATTTTTGATTTAAGAGACGTCATATCTTGCTCACGGTTCCAATAGATGTCGTACCTAGCTTCTGCTTGAACAGACGTAGTATTTCGCTCGCAGATTCAAAAGACGTCGTATATCGTCGACCGCCCAAGAGACGTCGTGCCTTTCTCGCGGTTCAAAAAACGTATCTCTTTCACTGTTCAGAAGACGTCGTGCCTGTTTCACGGTTCAAAAAACGTCGTATCCTCGTTCGATGTTCAGAAGACGTCGTACATCGCCCGCTGTTTACGAGATGTCGTATCTCGTTCGCAGTTTGAGAAATGTATCTCACAAATGTATAATTTTTGAGCCTGTATCAAGTTTTCAATACAACGGTGCAATATACTTTATTTTAAAAATAACTTACAAAACATTTGTAAATAATTATTTAAAATTAAACATGTTGCTGACAATAAAGAATATCTTCCAAAATGAGATACAAAATATATTTCTGAAAACCCTACGGATATAACTTTACATACTGGCCAATTACGGAGTCCAGCTAGAAGTGCACACTATATTTTTTCTCTTTTTTTAAGTAACTAGTATGAATCCAAGTGTTCAGTTTGGAAGACTACCGAGCCCAGTTGGTGCGCTATATATTTTTTTCCATTTTAAGTACCTGTTGTGTAATTGTAACATTATTTACTTATATTTAACTGAATATAATATAGAAAATAAATTAAGAAACTGGTTACCCACTACAAAATAAGGGATATTTCACCAAAAAGCTCCGATTCGAACTCATCTTGCGAAAAACATCAGTTAAGCGAGCTCGAGACGAGAAGTATCGAAATTGCCCACTAACCGCGAAGAGTATCGCTATCGCTAAAGTCGCTTAGCCGTGAAAAGT
>NC_046659.1:16955582-16958459 GCF_010883055.1 Belonocnema kinseyi | reverse complement strand
GACGAAAACTAGCCGTTTCTCTGGTGGGCTTAGGGTTTGCTGGTTAGGGAGTAGACTCAGGGTTTGTGGTCTTGGGACTGGTGGGCACTAGGTACTTAAAATAGAAAAAACGACTACGGAGGTAGTCGTCCGACCTATACACTTGGATGCATACTAGTTACTTGAAAAGGAGAAAAAATATAGCCTGTCCTTCTAGCTGGACTCTTTAATCGGCTCCTATGTAAAGTTATAGCCGAAGGCTTTTCAGAAATATATTTTGTATCTCATTTTGGAAAATATTCTTCATTGTCAGCAGCATAATTAATTTCAAATAATTATTTTAAAATATTTTATAAGTTATTTTTTAAATAAAGTATATTGTGCCGTTTTATTGAAAATTTGATGCAGGCTGAAAAATGATAAATTTGTGAGATACGTTTCTTAAACTGCCAATGAGGTACGACGTATCTTAAACAGCGGGCGAGGTACGACGTCTTCGGAACAGCGAACGAGATACGACGTTTTTTGAGCAGCCCCGAGTCGAAATTTTGGGTCTGCTTTGTACCTTGAATTGCAGCTCTGAAGCAGGTCCAGTAAGGGCCATAGAAGGCTTCACTCTCTACAGAATTGAAGCCCTTCTATGGTCCTTACTGGTCCTGCTTATTTCCATTTCCAGCATTTGCAGGACCTAAGAAGGCCCTTTGATGTAGGCCTTGCAGGGACAGATGAGGCATATACTCGCTGTATCCTTTTCTATTGCGCATTTGTCTCGCGCATGCCGCTGTCGTGAGCTTATTGAGGCAGATGTTGTAAAATCGTATCCAGGCGTTCTATTGCAGCAGCTGGACAAAATATAATGAATTAGCACAAAAAATTGTTTGATATATTATTACTGCACTTCATTTTTTTGAATTTGCGCAATTGCACGTGCTTTTACTTACAAACCTAATCCCATGCTCAGATGATTTGAAAAATTACACCCCCATGGGGATTCGAACCCTACCTAAACTACCTAAAACCTGCACCTAAACCTAAATCTACCGTACGCCCTAGCCAATTGAGCCATCGAAGCGCTTGGATCTTGCTGCCAAAATCTCAACCAAAAGCTGTTTCGCTGAAAAGTCAGGGCTAACTGAGGAATATATATTTTAATTTTTTTGTTTTAGACATCTAATGAGTATGTGGATTTAAAAAGGCCTGATTAAAATATTTAAATTAAATTTTTGATCATTTAAATTCTAATATTGAAATGTTTAAATAAATTACTTAATTTATTTGTGATCTCTGCTCGGAATTTTAATTTATTTATTACTTTCGGATTTGTTATAACTGAAAAATATTAAAATTTTAATAAGATTTACCAGCATAAAGAAATCTAATGGTTCTAGTTTTAGTAATAGTATTGAGTATCCAAGAGCACTTTTGTGTCAATTTTATGTCCTGATGAAAAATTAATTGATTGTTGTACACAATTTTATTCTAATTCCGAATATGTCGCTTGAAACGAGAAAATTTTTGGTTGTTTGTTAATTTGAATTAAGATATATACTAATTCGATTGATAGTTTACGGCAAAAACAGTCAAATATATATTTTTTAAACAACCATTTCTACACTAAATTTTTCAATCTTTTACAAATTTCTTTTTCTTGAATTCTATTGTATTCACTGAGACGAAGATTATTTTTTTTGAACATTTTTTTTATCAGGTTTGTTAGTTTAGGTTTTCCAAAATAAGACAAACATTTAAAAATTCCTCATCTACGCATTCAAACACGTATAGTGTAAGCATACAAGAAAAGTTTTTATTTATTTCGTATCGTTGAAAAACTAAACTAATAGTGAATCAGAAAATTTTTCAACACTAAATTATCTTCGTCTCAGTGAGTACTTCAGGGTTATACTCTTAGAAAGGTTGTCTCATTAAATCGTTATTTGAGCAATTCCATAAAAAACAGCTTAAGAATTTCAGCTATTGTTCTGCTGTAAAATATTTTCACAACAATGGATTCGAATTCGGAATCATTAACTGTTTTCTCAAATTTGTCAATTATGATTGCGGTCTACGAGAATATATCAATGTGAAATTATATGCATGTAGCTATTTTACAACATATTTCTCGTAACGATATTTTCGCAGTTTGAGGTGATAATTTTAGACACGACACTACAATGTGACAATGACACTTCAATTTAAAAAAAAAGTCTAGTTGAATCTTATTGTTATATAATTTTCTATTTATTCATGCATTATTATATACTACTCCAAAAATGTTATTACATATCTTTGAGAAATTATGTTATACGTCCATTATTTATCATTACTTATTTTCGTATATAATTTTACATAAAATTTATAAAGTTTAATACATATTGTCACTAAAATTTATGCGTTAAGTGTATATACTTATCTAAATATTATAATTTAATTAAACATGTGGAAGTATTTTATATTCTTTGAAGTATTTAAAGTTCTTTAACATGCTAAGTCTGAAGCAGGACCTGAACCACGATTTAAAAGGCCTTATTAGGGCGAAAAAAGGCCCAGAATTGTCAAACAGGGCCAAGCAAGACCAATGAATGTCTCGTGCAGGTTCAGTTGATCTACTTCGTAGCCTAGTCGCAGGTTTAAAGGAAACTTCTGCTGGCAATTTAAACCGGAATCTGAGTAGCTTTAAACTAGGAGCGATAGAACGGCACTGGGTAGTGTCGTTTCAGTGCCTTTTTATCGACAGGGATATTAAATTGGCAGAGATGAAGGTGTCCTATTTTTCTATATCCAATGCATTATACGAACTACGAGGGTAGTTCAATAAGTCCTTAGAATGACCAACAGATGGCGCGCGAATCGCTCCAAATCATCTGTTTTCAGTCAGCACCACTCTAGACTAGATATATG
>NC_046659.1:16954176-16955482 GCF_010883055.1 Belonocnema kinseyi | reverse complement strand
AGAGCTCCAAGGAGATTATGTTGAAAAATAAAAAAAAATTTACCCAAAAAAAATTGTTTTTATACTTCATTCTAAGGACTTATTGAACTACCCTCGTAACAGCCATTAAAATAAAATTGTTAAATTTTGATGCATTTTCATATCAGTATTTTTATTATAATATGGATAAAAACAAGGCATACGAAGAATTGTTTACACATTTACAAGAAGCCTGCCCAGCCAAGAAAGGCGATTTGAAAAAAGAAGCCCCCTTATTCTGAAATCTTATCGTTCAAAATATGTAATTTTTAAATGCTGTTCTTTTAAGAAATAACAGGAATATTAATATTGAATTTTTCAAACAAACAAAAAATTAAATAAAGTAAAAATTTTTAAAATTCAATTTCAAGACCCTGAATCCGTTTATTCTATGGTATTTTAAAACGAAGAGAAATATTCGAAAATGACAAATTCAATTTTGAACCTAAAGGTTTGTTGTGAAGTTTATTTATCAAACCGACATGCAGTAATGCATTTATACACAATTAATTTATAAAAATATGTAGTATTAAAGTTTAAATTATAATTTTTAAGTCTGTCTTTAATCTTATACTGTTTATCTGTAAAAATATGTGGTGTTCCTTTTTAATAAATTAGCCTGATGAGGTTGGCGAACCCATCTCAACGAAACGTCGCACATTTTTACAAACCAATATTAGTTTTTGACTTATTTGCCTTAAAATTATTTCTTGAAAAAAAAATTAAATTAAAAAATTTTTAAATAATTATTTGTCTTCTCCAATTACGTACGTGACGAATACAATAGGACCATTATATGACCGTCGCATCAACTCAAAGTGCCGTTCAAGTGACGAAATCAGCACAAAAAGCCACTGAAACGGCGGAATGAAAAGACTTGACTTTTTAAATCATTCGTTTGTCTTTTATTATTTTTATCGAGGTATAATGATATACGTGTATTCGCGTGTACGCATTAAAGTAACAATGTGCAAGATTATTCCAGAATTGTGTAATTTATTTCTCTATTCTAGAATAATGTTCTAATAGTAACTATCTGAATAATATTTCAATTCGATCACAAGTATGTACACTACCTTTGATTTTCCTCTTTACATATTATAGGGAAACACTGATCATAAGAATATTACATATAAAATTGCCCAGGATCATCCAATAGAAAGTTAAAGTGAGCTTATTAAAGGCAAGAAGCAAAACTCTACAACCACGCGCTATTTGAAATTCATCTATAAAGTAAGAGATCAATCTACAAAAAGAATCCGTTTTATGGTTTGATTAAAGAAGGGGT
>NC_046659.1:16952215-16954166 GCF_010883055.1 Belonocnema kinseyi | reverse complement strand
GTGATAAACCGTGATATTTACGTGAACACTTCCAACCCACCCCTAGGAGTATCACGTATTTTGTGAACTATCCCTTTCATAAATTTCCAGAAGCTTCATGAATTTCCGCTTTAATAAATTCCAACAAATTTCATAAGTTTTCCAACAATAAATGAATAATTTCTACAATAATGATAAATTTCCATCAATTTTAGAAATTATGGTAATTTATGAAACTTTCCATACATTTATAAAATTCGTCCGTATCAGAAACGAAAGTCAAACGTTCAACAATGGCTTTACTCGGTAATCTGCCACTTTGGCACACAATCTACTTTTTTATAATTGCTTGTAATAATCATGGAAATAATGTATGTCACATTCTTACCCCTTTCCAACCTCTCTTGGGGGGCGGGGGTTACCCCTGTAATTGATCACAGAAATATTGTTGGTCAATCCACTACTCCCTTCCGACGTCTCATGAGGGCGGGAAAGCATCCCTGTGACGTATAAAACCTGACGTACTTTTTTATTTGGGCTCCTTGAAAATACCTACTTTGATGTTAGGGCTCCAAACCTTAACGTCAAAAACTAACCCCTTTGTACCACGTAGATATGACTGCCAAAAAATAATCTTTATAAAATTCGCAAAAAGATTATTTTTTGACAGTGTCATATCTATGTGGTAAGAAAGGGTTAATTTTCAACGTTAAGGTTTGAAGCCAAAAAAATAAAACTGGATATTTTCGAGGATCCCAAAATTCAGAGACCTCCTTGACACTAAAATTCCCAAAGAGCTTAATTACAAATTTAAATAAATTTAGCTGATTTGAATTTTTTTAAAAGGATTATCTTATTTATTTTATTTTACTTTGCTGGATCTGCTTTCAAATGTTGTGTGTACTGGAAACTCTCAGTTAGCAGAAACTCTTCATTCCAGATCTCCACCTTAAAATAAAGGAAGAATTTTGTGATTAGTTTCAAGAAATGTTGAAATATTATGAGTTCTTAACTCATTGATTGAAACTTACCAGTTTTATAATCTAATTTTCAGCTATTGAAACTGGGCGAGTAAGTGATTTGGAGTTCACTCGACTACTTCAAGATTCCAGGACAAAACCGGGTTTTCCAACTAGTTTAGTTTTTCCTTTCTTTGTCTGGGAAAGATATAGATACTGGTTATGTGGTTATTGGTTTACATGTGAGGTTGACTGTCCTTCTGGTAATTTACCGTAGCGATTGTTGATAATGAGGAATGTCAAAGGATGTTTGTATCTTCTCAGGTAAGCTCGGCTCTCCGGCTGGTACTAAGGGGTAATGATGGTTGACAATAGAATTGACAAAAGGATTTTCTGGGTTAAGTTTCACTTTTTTTAAAAGTGAAGTGAAATTCTAATAAACTTCTGTTCGATTGAATTTCCAAAGCACAACACAGATTCTATATTTTAGCTTTGAAAATGGTATTGCGACCACTTGGAAATATTTTCCAAATAATCGGAGTTTATTTGGTAATATAATATTTTTATTTGAGAATTCTTTTGATTTACTCTAAGGAAGAGCTTCCGTCCTATTTGCAGACTGTAGTTCGACTTACTTTCCGATGTACTTTTGAGCAGGGCTGACGCCCAATATGAAATTTGTGTGTAGACGGATTTCTTATTTTAAGCCTGGGTTTATATACTTCAGATTCTATTGTGATCAGAGCCAAAAACTTGACAACGAAAATCGTGACAGCTAAAATCATAACACTAAAAATCGATTGATATCTAGGTGTCTTTTATGAGCTGCGGGCGAGTATTTTTTGATGAGAAATCGTTGTATTTTGGCGATGTATTGAAAAGTCAAGCAAATCGCGCAGTCAGTACTGCGATGTTTAGACAATTAACTTTAGCATAATGAATAATAATAAATATGCATAAGCGTATGCGTTTTCATAAGAACATAATCCTTTCCATTCATAATTATTATTATA
>NC_046659.1:16943118-16952115 GCF_010883055.1 Belonocnema kinseyi | reverse complement strand
TGTAAGTAAAAATAATATAGGTACAATGTGTCACAGGACGTGACAGTAGTCAAAAGGGGTTAATTTTTTACGTGAACCCGAATCCGTCTAAATTTTTTGTTTGAGATCGTTGTGAAACATTAAGGGGTTGTTACCTGACTTCTAAACTGCCTTAAAAAAAATTCTGGAGACTGGAGGGCGGTCACTCTGGCATGTTACCTTAATATGGTACTGTGGACGGATTCAGGTTAAGGTTTGTACGGATAAAGGGGTTAATTTTTGACGTTAAGGGTCGTGTCATGAAAATCGGAGTGAGTATTTTGGAGGGACCCAAAAATCAGAGACTTTATTGACACTAGAAAATTCTCAAAAAGATTTTTTTGGCAGAGATGTAGTATGTGCGTGGTACAAAAGGTTTGATTTTTAATGTTAAAGGTAGAAACCCAACAATTAAAATTAGAATTGTTTAGGAGCCCAAAAATCCGAGAGTTTCTATTGACACTGTAAAATTCTCAAAAAGAATGTTTTTTGGTAGAGTCACATCTACGTGGTACAATGGGGTCTCTTTTTGACTTTAACCATGTCTATAGAGTCTGATTTTGTAATTGCAAATCCATCTTCAATTGCTTATTCTTATATCCAACACAAGGATAGCATGTATGACCGTGTCTGACGTGGTTGTACTTCCCGTGTTAATACACTTAGGTGCCGTAGACCAGTGGGCTAATGCAAAAGAGAGAGAGAGAAAGTAATTGAGGGTAACTAAGGGTTATAAGATAAAACAGCCTTTATATTCCTGATCAGAGGGTTATAATTCATAGGAAATGATGGGTCTCGTTTCTAGATCAAGACACTTCATTCTTTTGTGGAGCTGTAATTATTGATCAGTATCTCAGTCAGGAGAGGGGGGTGTCTCCTATAAAGTCCTGTAGAATAAATGTCACATGAGATTTAACCGTGGTCGAGTGGCGGCGCTGACTATACTTTTAGGCCGACAATTAATTAAATACATAGGGAAAATACAAATTTAACCTATTTCAATTATTAAAAGTACGTTTTTTTGCATATCTTTATCTCGGAAAAATATTGCTGAGCATATTAAATGTCCAATAAATTGATAACACCAATAAAAAGTGAAGAAAATGTTATTTTGATGAGTAAATACGAATACACATTACAGAGTATCAATAATATTAAATTAATTTTTTTTATAGTGGAAGACTTATTTTTAATTATTTTACAAATGAACAAACAAAATTGCGATCTTTGGAAACAATTGTAACGAATTAAATTATTTTTTCCTAATTTTTTTATAACAACTTTTAGTAATTATTTTGGTTTAGCGTGGAAGTCTAGGAGGTGAGTACGGTTGTGAGGGGTACATTGGGAAAATAAAAATTTATTTACATTGTAGTTGGAGGGTAGGATTGGGCTAAATAGGAAAAGTGAGGTTAGGTTTGTGTTCAGGATTTTGAGCCTTCAGGGCGGACAAGGGTAGTTCTTGTAGTTCTGGGGGATGTTAGGGGTGAAAAAGGGTGTCTGAAGAGGATATAAGGGGTGAAATAGGGCAAAGAAACTGAAATTTTAAGGCGGTAAGCGGCAGCAGCCTTACGAGACATCTGTTAGCGGCAGAGCGTACTTTTGTGTATGGATAGGTTACAGTTACCGACGGACGAGCGGGTGGTGGTCAGTGAGAGGACTGGCAGTGCTGGTGGTGAAGTAGACGAGGAGGAAATTTCCAGAAGGACACGACGAACAGTTGTGCGTGGCCGGGTGTCAAGTGGCGCATCAGGGATGGGAAGAATCGGAGCGAAAAAAGCGATCAGGCAAGGGAGAGCGTCCAGTGCAAGTGAGAGAGCGTCCAGTGCAAGTGAGGGAGAGGATCTCTTGAAGAGGAAAAGGGAAAGCAAAGAGAGCCCGGAGAAAAGCGCGCTAGAGAGTCCCTTTAAAAAAAGCGTGCGAACAAGTAGCCCCCCCCCCCCTAAAAATGGAGGGCAGACGGAGGAGGCTATCGGGGTGCTGATAGGCGAGTTCAGAGGGTTGAGGGAGGACGTAAGGGGGGCTATGGAGCAGATGGTAAGTATGAGGGAGGACCTGAGGGTAAGAGATGAGAGATGGGAAAAAAAGTAAAAGGGCTGAGGGGAAGTAGAAGGATTGCAGAGGGAGTTGGTGTCGGTAAGGAAGGAAAAAGAGGACAAAATAAAGGAGATGGAAGAATATATTAGGGTGTGAAAGGAAAGGGCGGAAAAAAGTCTGGAGAAGGTGGAGGGCAAGTCGGGAATGGAAGCAGTTGACAGGGGGGAGGGCGAGAAACTGGTATTTGGGAGAAAGTGGAGATCATGATAGAAGAGAAAGTGAGAAAGCGTAGGAATGAAAAGGAGGAGAGAGCGGATAGGGAAAGGATAAGGGCAATGGAGTTGAGAATGGAGAGAAGAGAGAAGAAAGATAGGAAAAATAATCTAGTGATAAGAGGATTGAAGCTAAAGAGCGGGGAAGAAAGGGAGGGGTGGAAGCGCTGCTACAGAGCATAGGGTGGGTTAAAGGCAAGGTAGGGAAAGTTAGGATGGAGGGGTGAAAGAAGAATGAAGTGGTGGCGGTGGAATTGGAGAACTGGGAAGAAAAATTGGGAGTAATTCCTAACAAAAATAGGTTAAAGGACAATAAGGTAGGGGGATGGGAAAAAGCAGGTTGAAGGAGTGTTATAGGTGTTGTACTGGAACGTAGCAGGGATAAAGAAGAAAGATGAGGAGTTGTGGAGTTGTGGAGGTATATTCAGGAATTTGATACAACTGGATTGGTAGAGACGTGGGTAGAGAGAATGGAATGGGATAGAATACAGTGAAAGTTGCCAAGGGGGTATAGGTGGAGGCTACAGGAGGTGGTCAAAGTAAAAAGGAAAGGAAGGGCTAGTGATTAACAATGTCTTCGAGAACACGAAGCTTTTGAGAACTCAAAACTTTCGAGCACTCGAATATCTTAGAGAATTCGAAACTTTTTTATAGAGGAATTACGCTCATGAATACTGCGTACCAAATATACGCTATGGTGTTAGCAGATAGGCTACGCAAGGATGTTGAGGGGAAAGGAATATTGCCGGAGAGGCAGGCGGGCTTTAGAGAGAGAAGGAGTACTATTGACAATATTTACGTCTGGCAACAATTGGTGGATAGAGAACTAACCAAAAAGGGTGCCAAAGTGTACGCGTTTTTTGTAGATCTAAAGAGCGCGTTCCCTTCGGTGCATTGGGGGAGATTGTGGGAGGCAATGGAAGAGATGGGATTGAAGAGGGGCCTGATCCAGAAGGTAAGAGAGGTATATGAGGAGACGAAAGATAGGGCGAGAGGAGGGGAGGGAATCTCTAAAGGATTCTGGATAGATAGGTGGTTGAGGCAAGGGTGCCCGCTTAGCCCAACGCTTTTTGCAATTTCAATCGCGGATATGGAAAGTAAGCTAGCGGAAGAAGTGGTAGGAGGAGTCAGGATATGGTCACTCGCATATGCAGATGACATAGTGCTGCTGGCAAAGAGTGAGGAGGCTTTAAAGGAGATGATAAAGAGGTTGAGAAGATACTTGGACAAAAATAGGTTAGAGTTAAATGCGGACAAGTCGAAGGTTATGGTGTTCAGGAAAGGAGGTAGGGGAGATAGGGGAGGGGAGTGGAAGTGGAAGGGAAAAGCGGTACAGCAGGTAAAAGAGTTTGTACATTATTTTACTAATATCAATTGAGACTCCGGATTCTATAACCCCGCATAAAATTTGCCTGGTCGCTTTAGGCCGCTAAGTTGGCCCCTAATGGTTAAAAATCAGTTCACGAAGATTCAATTTTTGAACATATCACTTTATGGGAAATTTGATGACGCATCTTTTTTCTCTCAGGAAAAAAGTTGCATCTTTTACCGATTCTGTAAAAAATCACAAAAACTTCATTTTTCAGAGAAGCAAATTTACTAATTATTTTCACTTCAACTCGCTCCGAAAAACAAATTTCTGAATATTCTAAGATGAAAATTTTGAGAATTTGACCTTCAAACTGTTCTTGAGTTAATGTACAATGAAAATCCATTAGTTTTGTTAAATAAAAAACTTAGAAATTTTTTGGGCAAGCAGTATCAAAATAATGTTAGACAATTTTCAAATGCTTCGTTTATCGAGGGAATTTTGGGTAGCCCAATATTCCAGTGAAAGAATTGTTTATTAAGTTTGTTATTAAGGGTGTTATGTAAATGTATGTGTGTATGTTCATTCCTCGAAAGCGTCCAGCGCCATCCCGTGTGATTGGCCCCGTACGAAGCCTCCAAGCGCAATATACCGTGGGCTGACGACGTAAATGGGAGCGTGATACGGATAAGGCCAATTTTCACATGTGATGTTCGTCTGATGATGAGGAACGTAAAAATAGGTGCCTGGCAGGTGTGAGTAGATGCGTTCACCTGTGGCGACCTGTCAAAGGTGCGAATTTTTGGCAGTTAACTTACGTGACTCGGATAAGGTTGAAAATTGGTGTACATGTAGGGGCTGACATAGAAATAGCACCTGCGCATTGCCAGGCACTTACCTGGATGTAAGTGTTGCCAGGCAGCTTCGAAGTCATCGGAAACTCAGGTGAAATTTCTTGAAATTGATTTTACAGCATAAAGTTTAAAACAAAAGTTGGTCCACTCCCGGAGATGCATGTTTTCATTGGTATATAATTTTTTGATAAAATTGATATTTTTGGAGAAAACATCGATTAAAGAAATACCATAACAATAAAAAGCCCTTTTTATTGACAAAAAGTGATTTTTTCGAAAATTATTAAGAGACAAAAGGTACTCTATTACAGGTATACTCCAAGATGAATAAGAATTATTTGTTCAAAATGTTAATATTTACCAAGTTATTCGCATTTTCCCTCCTTTTTCCCATTTTTCCAATCACCTGCTGTATCTTTAGCAATTTAGAAGAAGATGTGCTCAAAATTAGTACACGAATAAAGTAAGCCTTGTGCAATGAATTGGCGTCAGCCACTTTCAATTAAAACTATAACTTATTCTGCAATAAATAATCATAATCAGTGTCACGTTCTTAGCTTCTGATTATCGTAGAAAGTTGTAATAAAGATGAATATGATTATAAAAATTAAACAACAAAATCGCTTTACTTTAAAATACCCATTATTTATTATTGTTAAAGTTTATGTTTTGTCGTCGAGATACGTTCGATCTTTATTACCGTGACGAATGTCAAGTTTCCCAGACCCATCGTGGATCATTGGCGTAGGCATTACAAATTCTTTGTGGTCCATTTTTAATGCAGTTCTATACTCGGAGACACTATTATGCTATTTTAAAATACAAATTGTTGAGCTTCATAACAATCAGAGCAATATATTACAACAATTAAAGGCAATAATAATAACGGTGGTTTGGAAATAAAAGTTATTGATATGATTTTATTTCGTAGATACTCATCTTCAATCCCTAGAAAGCCTGACACGTTCACATGAAGTCCTGGAACATGAGTTCAATTTTTCGAAAATTCAAAATTTCACCATGTTCATTAAATAGGATTTTTAAGTGCCCGGCGGAGCACACCTTCTTCTAAATTGCTAAAGATACAGCAGGTGATTTGAAAAATGGGAAAAAGGAGGGAAAATGCGAATAACTTGGTAAATATTAACATTTTGAACAAATACTTCTTATTCATCTTGGAGTATACCTGTAATAGAGTACCTTTTGTCTCTTAATAATTTTCGAAAAAATCACTTTTTGTCAATAAAAAGGGCTTTTTATTGTTATGGTATTTCTTTAATCGATGTTTTCTCCAAAAATATCAATTTTATCAAAAAATTATATACCAATGAAAATATGCATCTCCGGGAGTGGACCAACTTTTGTTTTAAACTTTTTCCTGTAAAATCAATTTCAAAAAATTTCACCTGAGTTTCCGGTGACTTCGAAGCCGCCTGGCAACACTTTTGCATCCAGGTAAGTGCCTGGCAATGCGCAGGTGCTATTTCTAATGTCAGCCCCTACATGTACACCAATTTTCAACCTTATCCGAGTCACGTAAGTTAACTGCCAAAAATTCGCACCTTTGACAGGTTGCCACAGGTGAACGCATCCACTCACACCTGCCAGGAACCCATTTTTACTTTTCTCATCATCAGACGAGCATCTCATGTGAAAATTGGCCTTATCCGTATCACGCTCCTATTTACGTTGTCAGCCCACGGTCTACAAGGAGATCGGTGACTCATTTTTGAGTCTTCTCAAAATCAGCTTCGACTCCAAAGGTTGTGCCCCCGTACGGAGCCCGTTTACCCTTGTTATGGCACCAGCTTTTTCTGAGGGGACCTACAGTTTAAGGTGGGTTCCGAACCACCGAAGCCCCGGTAGAAGTACATAGAAAAATTTCCATTGGTACCGGCTCAGGGTTCGAACCCCAGACCTCCTGCATGGAAGTTCGAGGCGCCATCCTCTGTGCCACCGAGGCCTCTAGATCTTACGTTACATATACTTATTTACAAGTTGATTAAAAACATTCAGAAAAATATATGTTCACAAATTTCAAAACAAAATAATAATTTTTTTAAACAAAAAATTAATTTTCAACCATATAGTTTAAATTTCTACCAATATCTTATTTTCTCCTCAAAAGATTCTTTACAACTTAGTTTTTCTAGTTTTATTCAGAACTAAACTTGTTAGTAATTATGCCACTAATAAGTTAAAAATTGTTTAGCACATATTCAGTACCTTTTGTAAAAACAGCATAAATAGAGTTTGTAGAAAATCTTATAAAGAACATAATAAACTGATACAGTATTGAAGAGATTAAATCAAACTATTCTGTTTATAGTAAATTTATTTTTCTTTTCCAAAATTTGTTAGACTTATCAATGTGGCTACCTTCTCTGATTTCATAAATTAAGTTAAAAATTGAATAATGTGCTTGATTTTATACTGAAAACATCCTTAAGATTTTTAATTTATTACTCAATAAAAAACTGTTGTTTCCTTTGTTCCCAGTAGTTAACAGTAGTATATACATATAAAATATGCCCTACATTTAACTTATGCAAATTTCTACGAAATAAAAGTAATAAACAAAATAACTTTCAAAATCAATCATTTATTTTTTATTCACTTTCATAAATATTGAAATTTTGTTCTTCAAAGGAAGTATGTAAACATACCTTGGTTTTCTTTGTAAGAATGTTATTTTATTTACTGAAATAAATAAATTTATTTACTGTAAAGTATACTTTACAGTATACTGGAACAAAATTACACTAGCTCAGCCCTGAAAATCTAGTTAATGCTAGAGGGGGTGTTCGACGGTAAAAATTAAAGAAATCCTTGTATTCGAATAAAATGAGATCAGTTAAAATTCAATATAACAAATAACACATGGTTTATTAACCTTTGATACACATCAGTTCTCCTGGTGATACATAATCTTATTTGTCCAAGTGGCAATCCTACTTTACTTTACAGTCCATGGTTCGGCGAGAGAATTTGAATATCTTGAAGTTCCACATATTGCCCATCGTCGTACACCTCCGATCCTCTAAGTGGCCTCTATAGTCCCGGGTGTCCAAGGACAAGTTCTCAAATTTTCATCTTAAAATATTCAGAACTTTGTCTTTCAGAGCGAGTTGAAGTGAAAATATTTAATAAATTTGCTTCTCTGAAAAATTATGTTTTTGTGATTTTTTACAGAATCGGTAAAAGATAAAACTTTTACTGAGAAAAAAGATGCGGCATCAATTTTCCCACAAATTGATATGTTCAAAAATTGAATCTTTGAGAACTGATTTTCAAGCCATCAGGGGCCAACTAAAGCGGCCAGGAAAATTATACGCGGTATTATAGAATCCGGAGTCTCATTTGAAAATTTAGGTAATATAGAAATATAGTCTTTAAAAATTAAAATTCGAAAATGTTTTTGAAAGCTTCCAGGTGCCTTCCCACTCCCTGCGAAATAAATGATTGTGCCCTTATTCTATCCGGCAGCTCAATTGTTACTAAAGTTATCGTCAACAAATTTGAAAACATTTTTAATTTATTAACATTTTTTTAAAGATCGCAATATTTTTTGTTCGCTCTGAAAATAATTAACTAAAAAGTTTTACACTACAGGAAAAATTAAGAATTTCAGCGAGATATATAGAGTTAAAATGTTATTGAAAATATGCAATCAAAAATGTTTTTTAACGCTAATTGAGCTGCCGGATCGAAGAAGGGCTCATACACTTATTTCGCCGGGAGAGGGAAAGCACCTGGAAGCTTCCAAAAACATTTTCGAATTTTAGTTTTTAAAGGCTATATGTAGGTGTAGAATTTCATTGCGCATCTTTTGCCCCCAGGCAAAAAGTTGTGGCTTTTTTAGTAGTTTGAAATTTCTTTCGATTGTTAGAGCAAATATAATTCAAAAATTTATTTAACAAAGAATTGTTGTTCATTTTTCTCTGATGCGTGGCGCTTTTCGGACTTCTCTAACTTCCAGCGTTTCTTTTAGCAAGCGAATTTTGAGCAACAAAAAACTTCCAGCGAGAGGGTTGTTAACAACAGTACAAGGAAGTTTTCTGGAAAATTTTAGCCCAATCAAATTAATATTCATGAAATTATTAACGTCTCAATTCGATAGCGGCTAGGCGACTCGCGCTCGTGTTGTAGCGAGAGTCTCAGATCCGATTTATAATTAGTTATTTTCACTTCAACCACCAGCTAACTTCAATTCGTTGAATGCTGAGGAGAAAACTATGTACTAAATACATGGGGCAAACATCTATTTTTGTGATATCTTCGTAATTAATAATAATTAATATCATTTTATTATGTCATTATATAGTTCTTAACAAATGAAAACTATTTTTCAATTACACTTATATAGAAAAAAATAGTTCTTACGAAGATATTAGCAAAATAGGGCAAAAATGGACCGTATCCCATACATTTAGTCCATTGTTTTTCCCTTAGCAATCAACGAAGTGATGTTAGCATTGAAAAATTCGCGGAATTAAGAATTCGTTGA
>NC_046659.1:16929718-16943018 GCF_010883055.1 Belonocnema kinseyi | reverse complement strand
TATATGTTGTGTGTGTGTGTGTATATATATATATATGTTTTTGTTATTTTACATTATGGACATGTGACACACTCAGATTCCTATATTACCGACCTCACCTTTTCAGTTCACTGCTTTTTAAATACTTAATGCCATGTAACGAGAGGGTCAGGTGACCAAAGCTGGTCCTTAATTTTTCTTTCCCAACTTACGTCCACATGGAATGAGATATCGTGTTGAAAATTTTGCACTTTAAATAGAAGGCACGAAGGAAGATGGCTCTGGTCATAAATAATTAGAATGGTGAAAAAAAAATTTTTTTAATTACTAATTTCGAGAAATACCGGCTGTGTTTTAGAATCCTGTAAGAAATTTTCAATGTTAATGGGTTAGTTATGGGGTTTATATTGATGAAAGTGGGGCCAAACAACAAAAATCGCTCACGAACAATGTACATAAATAATACAAAAGTAATGCTTGCACTTGACATGCAAATAAACAAATTTTGCCTGACATACGTATCAGTTGTGTCAGAGCAGCACTATCGTAGCAATTAGGCAACTTCGACCTTCTACGGGTCTGAAGGTAATACAGATTGCATAATTACCGACAGAAAAAGATAGAGGCCGGTGGATTCTCACTCTTAATAAACGTGGTGGAATTCGTTTTTAGGACATCAAAATATTTCAAACTCATCTAGTCCGGTTTTTAGGTAAAAATGTTGTCGGCCAGTTTAATTTGTAAGTCGCAAGTATTATGAAGTAATTTATGGCATTCGTATTTCTAGTAGAGAAATGTATAAGCTGTAAAAATTCGAGAATATGCCAGACAATAGTCGTAGACACTCTGCAGAACAAACTGGTTGTAGTTGCGTTACTTGCACGGGGTTAATGACTCGCGAAATTGAGTACGTGTTTAACAGTCTTTCACGGATGTGTGGTAATAGTACAGTGATGAGAAGAGTATGTCCATGGAAACAAGTGTGTCTTGCGCAAAGGAAATAACGATAAAAAATTTTTAAATACTTAATTTTACGAACGTAAAATGAATTTAATTCGAACAATTGTATTTTCTGTTATGTAGAGTATTTCACTGTATAATGGCTGGCAAATACGTACTGGGCTGTCTTAAAAGTGTTAATCATATGCAAAGGTTTTCAATGTCAACTGCTAGTAAGATTGGAAATCGTGAAATAGTTGGATTCGGTTTGAATGGAGAGCCTTCTTACATTGATCGTCTGGAACGTCCTATGCCTGCTATAAGATTCAAGGAAAACACTCCGGATATACAGGTACTATTTATTATTTATAATACAAAATTAATTGTATACTTTTACAGAAAAAAACACTTGCGCTTATGGCACTCGCAAACTTTAGGCTCGTGTTTCTCAAAAAACGTTTTTTGGAATTTTCAAGTAAAAAATGTCCTGACCGTTCGTTTTTCAAGCTAGTTTTGTTTGGAAAAATATTTTGAGCTAGAGAATTTTCTTTGATAAACGATAGATTAATAAATTCATTCAAAAATGAAATTTAACATTCCATAAATAAATTTATAATGATTTGAAAATCACTATTCTGATAATAAAGAACTCTTAGAGCCGCATTATGCCTGTAGAGATAAGATTTATCCGCGTGGGTGGTACACCCAGATAGTACGTGTTGTAGGTAATCAGCGTGTGCTTGATACGCTCTGCACCTATCGCTGGGAACTTCTTGACATAAATGGGGTTACGGTATACTAACGTGGAAGTGACACCGTCCTGGCATGCGAAAATAAAACCCTCTCTACCTGAATTAAGCCTTGATGATCTGAGATTGGCGAAATTTTTTAACCTCTACTTCCATTACTTCGGCCTTTAGAAGTGAAGCATCTAGATGGAGTAATGCATTTTCCTCACTTCAGACGTTAAAATTTAGGTCAAGGGACTCTGCCAACTGCTCCGCGGTTTTACACCAATGCTCCTTTGCCAATCATCTCGTAGTTCCTGATCCTTGTTAGGAGAGGATCTCTGCTATTGACAACTATGTAAGCTGTACTTAGAACAATTCGGTTATGAAGACACTGCAAATTCAGAAGTCCGCGTCTGCCTTGACGAAGTGAGATATATAATCGCGGAACAGATGTTAAGCATGTTAGTCGCAGATACCTTGTTCAACTGATGATACATGCTGAACGCGGCGGTAATAATTGAATAACACTTATATCCACAAGCTCAAGATCTTTGGGAACGCCAGTAATCTTTCCTTCCTTCAGATTATTCTTCGGACACTTGTCCAATCCAAAATCCATACAAATCTCCCATGTGTACCCCTTTACGATATTTAAAGCAAGTTCAAGTTTGCTTGCACCAGAAGTATTGATCTTCAGATCAGTTATATAAAAGATATGAGTGACCTTATGCTCGCGATGATTAATGTCGCCGCCGAGGTGCCCAGGAGAATTGCGTAGTGCGAGAGCACAGGCAGAAGTGTTATGCAAAAGAGCAGAGGGTTCATGGCATCACCCTAAAAGACCCCCCTCTAGAAGGTGACGTTGTTTGTTATCATAGTATAATTTCCAGATGAGATAGTAAATCTAGTTTTCCAAAGGTGCATCAATCTCTATATGCATCTCACTATGTGTGGATGACCTTCAAGCTTTCCCACAGACAGATTATAAGCCTATGAAAGATTGAATAGAAAGCTTTCCGGTAGTTAATCCAGGCCATAGACAGGGCGGGCTGTTGCGTTTTGTATTACTGTAAAGGTCTTACACAGCGTGTTGAGAAAAATTGAAGACATTTTCAGTTAATTCTGCGACAAAAAGTTTCATACCTATTCAGACATTATCAAACTATAACTGAATTTAACCATCTTTACAGGAATGGCAAACTTCCAAATTTTGAAAAACTCAACCAGAGAAACGAATTCTTCAGGTTCTTCGAGTCAAAACCCCGTGTTGGGCAATCAGCATGTACTCAGGCTATACAGTAAGGACGTTTTTATATGTAGTCATAGGGAATATAATGATATAAACTCTAGAATACAATGCAATCCGTCTTGCATTTGTGTAATGCAAAAAAGTACTATATAGGCGATTTTAATTCGTTTTCCAAATCTCCCGCGCTCGAGATCTTGCGCTGATTGATCAAAGGCTTCGAGACTCAAAAGCCGTGCGCAAAATAAACGTATAATCTAATTCTGAAAAAAGGTTATGTTCCCCTGGATTCAGCGCGCATTTCAAATAATTAATAAGTTGTGAATTTAAAAAAAATGTAACACAACATTAAAATTGTTCACGAATACATTCGGGACGTGAATTAAGTACGTTCTTAAATATTAGAGTAGGTTTTCACTAATGTAACGGTACTTGAGTGATATTTCACGTTTGACAAGTGTCAAAATCGTTTTGTGCTTCGAACTTAATTAATTAAATAAAGTGAATATCTGCAAGTTATACGTGATTAGTCAGTGATAAAATCTGTTGTTTTACTTATTGAATTAAACATGGGAATCAAACGCTTTTGACTAACTGCAACGAAAATCGTAATCCGTATGATTATAAAAATTGCAGCGATGAATCTGAGATTCAAATGATGAGAGGTAGGAAGCGGCGAATTATTCTTATAAGTTGATGAAGGGTTTCAAAGGGTTTCAAGCTGTAAAGGGTTTCAAAGATTTTGAAAAGGTTGCAGCACACTAGATTTCAAAGATTTTAAAACATTTAAAAGTTTTCAAAAGATTTCAAAACGTTTTAGAAGACTTTTTAAAATAATTATATATTTCAAATAATTCAATGATTTCAACAAATAACAAATATTTCGCAAACAAAGATTTAAGAAAAATTTTCCAAAGTCCCGAGAATTTTTGTGAACACATTCTAATATTGTGTTACATTCTTTTTAATTCTTACCTCATTATTTATCTGGAATACGTGGCGAATCTTGGGGAACATAACCTTCTTTCAGACTTAGGTTGTACGTCTTTTGCGCACGTCATCTTAGGCTCGAAGCTTTTGGCCAATAAGCGCAAAATCTCGAGCGCGGGGGATATAAAAACTAAATTGAAATCGCTTAATTACTACGTTTTTTAATTACACAGATGCACGACGGGTTGCAATGTATGCTAAAGTTATATCATTATATTCCCTATGACTACATAGTAAACGTCCTTAATGTATATACTCAGATATACTACGCCTAGCGGCGGAGTGCGCATGTTCCACCATCGCTGGGCTGGAAGAGGCTACATAACGCCTGCTTCACGTGCAAGCAATGGCGCGTTTTCAAGGGGGGTCTTAAAAAATATATTTTTACTTTCATCAATAGAATCGTTGTAATTATCATGTGCAATATCAATGCGTTTTTAAGCTTTTTCGAAGTGATACAAAATGGATCATATAAATTATTATTGAGGGGGTTGGTATATTTAGACCTATATAATTATCTTTTAGAAGAATATGGCTCATAATATCTTTCGTGAATCAAGGCGGATATTGACTAGTGAAAATATTGCCCTCAAATGTAGGAGTTTATTTGTTTATTACAGAGTAAGATAGATCGTATAATAAATTACTGGCAAAATTATTAATATTTTTCAGGATGAAGCAATCAGTATCGTAGATTAAAACGAAGTGGTCATTTCAAATGCACCGTTTTTAGTTATAGCGCAACGATAAACTGCTATCTACTATTTCTATTCGAATATTACTACATTTTAGAACTCTAAATAAATTCTGAGTAGGGTGATGTGAATCTTCAGAAAAAATTGGGAGCAAACCTCTACTAATTGGAGTATCGTAATTAATAAATACTAGATTCAAATATTTATTATTTTAATTCCTAATGATCCGACAGTGAAATTAGGCGGGTAGGGTGAGAAATAATGCCCCAAAGGAGACAGTGGACAGAATAACCAGGGCCGCGCGCAATCCAAAATAAAGCGCGACTAGGATAGAAGAAATAAAATACAAAAACTATTCGTATTTTTATTTATTACAGAAAAGTTCGTAGGGCTACATAGCCCTCTAAGGAACATTATAATACAAGGTCATTACAAATCGGTAGAATACTTGATTGATCTTATAACCAAATCTATAAACTATGTAAATAGATAGAGTCGATCTCAGTATTTGTATCAGATTAGGTATGAGATTGATGCATAGTAATGAACATTGAGTTTTTAATTTAAAGTTCTTGAGCATGATAAAGTAGAAATAAAGTGTAAAAAACTGTGTGTATAAGAAATAAAAATTTACAGAAGTTCATAAAAACAAAAGGATAATTCGAAGATAAAATGTTAGAGAATTAAGTATGAGTTTACCGGGGACTAATTTCAAAAGCTGGCTTAAAAGTATTATACAAGTATTTGAAGAAGAGATTTTTGATTTAATACAAGGAAGGTGCTTTTCTAATATCCTTAGGTACTTTATTACATAACCAGGCACCTTTTACTATAAATGACCTTTAAAGCTTACACGTTATGTGCAAATGAATCTTAAGAATTGAATGTCTTTCACGAAGCTTAGACTGCGCTGTAAGTTCTCTGTCTACACTTTGAAAGATGTTAAATATATACACATTAGCTTTATTTTGAAAAAGACAGTATAGCAAATTACCCATAAAGAATTGTCTTTTCTTGGCAACATTAATCCGGCCAGCCTTATGTCGGTATTCCTACTTAGGCAAATTGCATATGAAACGGGCACAGGCATTTAGGCCATACTCGAGCTTCAAATTTAAATCGTCAGTCAACTCGTCATATACTAAACAACCGTATTCAAAATGGGACAAGATTAGACTCTCAACCTAAAGTATACGAGTGGAGGTAGGTGAAGAGTCTTTATTTCTATATAGTTGTTTTAGCATTCTGTATGTTTTCCTCGAGATGATCTGTACCTGTTCTTTCTAGGACAAAGTACAGTTATGGAAATATCCCAAATCGTTATCCACTTTCGAGAAGGCATAAGAAGACTCGATATAAAGGAGCGGAAATGCTGCCAAAGTTTCAAGCGACGGAGATAAAGTAGCTCAAGCAACAGTTGCCTAAGTTTTGTCCGACTTAAGAGGAAGTCTATTCTTCCAGGCCTAGTAGATAACGCGATCGATATCATTCTGAACTAGAACAGCTAATCTACTTAGTGAAGACATTGGTTCCGAGAAGTAAATTTTGAAATCGTCAGCATATTTTTGGTAACTGTAATGTTGAAGTTCACTTCCACGGTCAGGTGTGAACAAATTAAAGAGTAGGGGTGCCAGAATGGAGCCCTGAGGAACCCTACTCTTTACCTCCCACCAGTCAGAATGCCAACTGCTATTATTAATAATTATGTGAGACCTATTATTAAAATAGGATTGAAACTATTTTATGACAGAGCTTGACACGTCAAAAAGCTCTATTAATATAGAATAGAATAGGAAAGCTATATTCGAAGGAAAGTTAAATCATTTTCATTGACACCTCCTGTTGTCCAAAATGAATTTGACTTCAAAAGAATCGTGTCCAGGCTCGAAATTCAGGAACCATATAGAAGCTGTGTTAATCAATTTCTGGAATGTACTTGGTGTCGTCTTCATTCCAAAAGGCATACGCAAATATTCGTTTTGACCAAATGGAGTTACGAACGACATGTATTTTTTAGACTCTTCTGCAATTTTCACGTGGTAAAATCCATCTTTAAGATCTAGCAAACTAAAATACTTTTTGTCACTCATTAAATCAATTTGGTCCTCGATCAGAGGGAGGGGATAATTATCTCTTACAATGTATTTGTTCAGAGTCCTAAAATCCACACACGTCCTGGGTTCCCCATTTTTTTCCGGGTAAGAACAATTGGAGAGGCATAATCAGAATCACTCTCTTGCACATAACCTTGCTCACATAATTTATCTACAATTTTCCTTACATCCCCTTTTTCATAATAGGATAAACGATGAGGAGAAAAGGGGAATGGTTGGTGATCTCTTAAAGAGAGCTTTAATTCGACCCTAGTTTTCGGTTCCTTAGGTCTCTCTGATTCTAAATACTTGCATCGAAATAATTGTTTTAATTGATTCTGAAAATTCAACTCTACGTCTGCATTTATATCAATATTAATCTCTTCCTCGCTCATCCCCTCTACGTCAATATTAAGAATCTCGTTTGTTTTTTCATTGCAAGACCCGACCCCCTCTACCATTTTCAGTCAATAATTATCTATATTCTTAACTAATTCCAGATTTACATATTTTCTTTTAATCACACTTACTGCGCCACCGCTATCTAGAAGTACGCGAAAGGATAGATAATAAACTTCGTGATGACCTTCCACCTCGATGTCAACAATTCGATGAAAATTATCCTCGTCCGCCACTGGATCGATGTTCGCCACCTCCTGATGTGATCTTCTCTTTCTTTTAGGACACTGCTTGATCATGTGGTCCTCCGCTCCACACTCATAACAAGCTCCCCTCTTTCTAGGCTCTTTGTCACATTTTGTGGCTATGTGACCCAGCTTGCCACAATTATAGCACTTGACACCTTCCCTTTTCATCACTCCCCACTTATCATCACCTTCCTTATCTATTGCGCTCGAATTTTCTCCCTTTTCCCCCACTTTCACGGATTTCGAACTAGTATCACTCGCGTTGCTTCGATTTTGCAGTGACACCTCAAATGCTGACAGCAACGCCTCGAAGGAATGGAACTGCAGAATCCTTGCTTGATTTCGTAGCAGAACATCTGGTATTCCATCTATGAAGTACTCTACTCTTTCCTCTTCATCAATTGGAACCTTGTTCGCAAGGATGGTCTTATCGTGAATATACTCACTAAATGACTCCCCTCTCTTCCAGACCCTATCTTCAAATTTCTTCCATAGGAGAACTTTATTCGGACGTTGGAAGAACATTTTTTTTATCTCCGTCAACAACTCGTCAACTGCCATTTAAATATGTTCCGGTTTTGAATGGAACCATGATGGGGCCTTTCCTTTTAGTCTTGAGCCGATCAAAATTCTTGGGATGTCATCCTCGAGCTCATAGACTGTTCGTAGCAGACGCACTTGTCTCTCCCATCCTTCTACGTTCCCCTCAGAACTATCGAACGTGCTTAAAAGTTCTTCAATCAACGATAGGTTGACTCGAGACACTCCTTGCTGTCTCTGTCTGAATCGTACACTATCATTCTCCTGCTGACTTCAGGTGACTCTGGTGTTATGAAACTCGGAAACTTTTAGTAATATCAAAATCTGCTTCACGCAGGAATTTAGTGCTGATTAAGTGCTAATATATACTGCAAAAACTAAATTTTTTTCTCTGTAATTTTGATCAAAAAAATGTAGTGATGCTGACTCCAGGTGACTCTGGTGTTGTGAAACTCGGAAACTATTAGCGATATCAAGATCTGTTTTGCGCATAAATTTCGTGCTGATTAAGTGCTCATGTATTCTGCAAAAACTAAATTTTGTGCCCGGTAATTTTGACCAATAACATGTAATAATGCTGACTTCAGGTGAGTCTGGTGTTGTGGAACTCGGATGTTATTAGTGATATCAAGATCTGCTTTGCACAGGAACTTAGTGCTAATTAAATGCTGTGAATTTGTGCTATTCAAAAATCGGGGCATTTTTTTACCAAAAACGTGTAGTGATGCTAGCTAGAGGTGACTGGTATGCGAATTTGGAAACTATTAGTGATATCAAGATCTACATTGCGCAGGAATTTAGTGCTAATTAAGTGCTAATATATTCTGAAAAAACTAAATTTTGTGCCACAATTTTTGTCACCTGAAGTCAGCATTACTACATGTTTTCGATCAAAATTACCGGGCACAAAATTTTGTTTTCGCAGAATATATTAGCACATAATTAGCACTAAATTCCTGCGCAAAACAGATCTTGATATCAATAATAGTTTCCGAGTTTCACAACACCAGTGTCCCCTAAAGCCAGCATTAGTACACGTTTCTGGTAAAAAAAAGTGCCCGGATTTTTTGCAACGCATAAATTCAGATCATTTAATTAGCACTAAATTACTGCGCAAAGCAGATCTTTTTATGACTAATAGTTTCCGAGTTTCATAACACCAGAGTCACCTGAAGCCAGCATTACCACACGTTTTTTGTAAAAAAAAAGTGCCCGGATTTTTTGCATAAAACAAATCCAGAGCATTTAATTAGCACTAAATTCCTGTGCAAAGCAGAATTTGATACCACTAATAGTTTCCGAGTTTCGCATACCAGAGTCATCTGAAGCCAGAATTACTACACGTTTTTGTTAAAAAAAAGTGCCCGGATTTTTTGCAACGCATAAATCCAGAGCACTTAATTAGCACTAAATTCCTGCGCAAAACAGATCTTGATATCACTAGTAGTTTTCGAGTTTCACAACACCAGTGTCCCCTGAAGCCAGCATTAGTACACGTTTCTGGTAAAAAAAGTGCCGGGATTTTTTGCATAGCACATATCCAGAGCATTCAATAGCACTAAATTACTGCACAAAGTAGGTCTTTATGTCACTAATAGTTTCCGAGTTTCACAAGACCAGAGTCACCTGAAGTCAGCATTACTACATTTTTTTGATCAAAATTACCGGGCACAAAATTTAGTTATTGGAGAATATATTAGCACTTAATTAGCACTAAATGCCTGCGCAAAGCAGATCTTGATATCACTAATAGTTTTCGAGTTTCACAACACCAGAGTCACCTGAAGCCAGCATTATCACACGTTTTTTGTAAAAAAAAGTGCCCGGATTTTTTACAAGGCATAAATCCAGAGCACTAAATTCCTGCACAAAGCAGAATTTGATACCACTAGTAGTTTCCGAGTTTTGCATGCCGCAGTTGTGGCTTCAGCTGAAGCTAGCATCACTACATGTTTTTGGCCAAAATTTCCGGGCACAATATTTTTTTTCTGCAGCCTAAATTAGCACTAAATAAGCACTAAATTATGGCATAGTTCCCACATCGATATTACAATGTTGTAAAAAGAAGAGAGAACCGAAGTCTTTCAGATGCTAATTTTTTGTTTAGTTTCAATTTTCCGAATTAATCAATTAGCTAAGCCACAATTTGACTTACAGATACTCTACTATACTTTGTGTGAAATAGAGAAATTTGGTGGTCAAAAAATGTACTGAATTAAGCATCAAGGGCTTGAGAAAACAAGGAACCATCACGTGACTTCTGCAATTCACGATACACTATCGTGATGTTCTTAATCAATTTTGAGTTTGATTAACCATCGCACTTTAATTTTTTTTAACGTCCGGAACGAAGAATCTAATTTGTTTGAAAATTATAAGGTAGGACTTCTATAATCTTCGAAGAGTACTCTGCATAAAAATTTGTCTGTATGTAACCCTGCTAAAACGTGTCTAGACGCTGTTAATTCCCCGCACGTGCGATTAAAGACCTATTGGAAGAGATGATCCTGTTACACTCCTGTTAGACCCGTTTAAAAGTCCAGAGTGTACATACAATAATTTCCATGTATAAATCCCGGCAGCACCCATTAATAACTGGGAAAAACTAAGTTTGAAAGATTTTTGTTCAAATTATTGGAGAACTTATTAAATTCCGCGACGATTTAGTTATACTTAAAGTATTTTCGATAAATAAGGACCGTCTTAGCATGTGTCAGTCGAGTGGCAATCGCAGTCTTTTGTCGCTTACTTCCTATGGTTTAACACAGGATAGAAGCTCGACTGCCGTCTCAAGGCTCAAGGGTTCTTATTCGGTATCAACGCGGGTTCAATGATTTTTTTTTGCTAGAGAGATTCACCATTTAAAATTTCTAAGTATTCAATATCCATATTGGAACAATATTGCCAACCAATCTTTTTTTTATTCAAATTGCTAGTAAAACAATACATTTTTGCAGGTTTTAAGGGAAAAAGAGAAAGGAGATTGGAAAAAGCTCTCAATTCAGGAAAAAAAAGCACTGTATAGAGCAAGCTTCTGTCAAACATTTTCTGAAATGGAAGCTCCTACAGGAGAATGGAAGTCTATTGCTGGAATGACATTAATAGCTGCCAGTGCTGGTATCTGGCTTTTCATATACTTCAAATTCTTTGGTAAGCTTTCATTTAAAATATACAATTTGATTAATTTTCGATATCATGTTTCCTTCAAAACTTATGGTACGTAATATTTAAAAAAAAGTTTGAGTTGGAGAATTTTTCCCTAAAGTAGACTAGTGTTATAGACATTTTTAACGGAACATTATCACAAAGCGCCTTTTTCGTTAACTGCCTCTCTCTTCCACCTCTGGAAGGGACTTTACCCCTTTTATCAGACGTAGGATTGGCAGAATTTTCTTAACATGACTGTAGTGTATTGAGAGAGAGAGAGGGAGAGAGAGAGATCAGCGTTTATTTTTCGGCCTGCTGGTCTTAAAGAATTGACTTGCTTAAAATTCCATTTTTAACTTTCTTACAACTACCTTTTAAAAATTAACATCCATCCACAACTTATCTGCAAGATCGTTCGGTCTTATAGCTTTGCCTTCCTCGATTCGCTTCGCACGTATGTTCTTACGTTCTCGCTTTGCTTCGTATTGCAAACCTCTGCCTCCACGACTAATACCTGATACCTATCTACTATTTACAATATTTACAGTTTTCTTACACCTACTTCCTGCCCAATGTACAATATTTTCTTCTTTATACTTCTTCCTCCTTCTTTTCTTATACATCTTACTCAACACCTCCTTCACTCATGCTACTGCCCCCCCCCCCCTTTCATATAACAATACCTCCATGCTTATCTCACTCGTTTCCACCTCCTCACACTCCTCCAAACAGTGCTCCATTTTTGAATCCCTCTTCCCACACAGTTCACACATCCTCTTCTCTCGAGAAAGCTTCATTCTCCTCCCCTTCTCCAACCTGACTTTCCCTACCTTGCTTTTAACCCACTCTATGGTCTGTAGCAGCGCTTCCAACCCCTCCATTTCTTCCCCGCTCTTTAGCTTCAATCCTTCTATCAAAATATGAATCCTCCTATCTTTCTTCTGTTTTCTCTTCATTATAAACTTCATTGTCCTTATACTACCCACTCTCCTCCTTTTCATTCATACGCTCTGCCACTTTCTCGTCTATCACATTCTCTACACTCTCCCAAATACCTCTTTTCTCGCCCTCTCCCCTCTAACCTCGCTCTCTAATTCTCCAACTTCTTCCCTAAGCTCTGTTTACTTCCCTTTCTCATTTCCCTATATATTTTCCATTTTCTCCCTCGCTGTCTTGCTTCCATCAGTAACTGGGACCTCTCCATGCAAAAAGTACCTTCTGCAACCTAAAGATGTCTCTCAAGACTTTTGCCGCTTATTACCGAAAATTTCCGTTTATTTGCTCTATTCCAGCCCTCACAGCCCTCACAGATACCCTTTCCTCTCCCCTAACATCCCCCATTACTACCAAAACCTCTCTTGGTCCCCTTGAAAGCCCAATATCCTAACCACAAACTCCCCCGATCCCTTGCTAACCTAACCTCACTTTCTTTCATACTCCGTAAAATCTTCTCACCACCTGTCACCACACATGTTTTCACTACCGTCATCAACATGCTACTCCCCTGTATTAATTATGGTCGATAACCCATTCACAATCTTTTAATTTCTAGTTCATTTTAATTTTCGCGTGCCAGTTGCGACCTTTGATGCATTGATACATCGATTTGTCGACTAGATTCTACTCGCGCTGCAGCATTGTCCTCAGACGGCTGAGGCGTTCGCTCGTTGCGAGCTTTTAGTCGGAACCGATCCAGTAACCTCCTGATGAAGGTGGCAATCCGACTTTAGTCTATAATTTCGACACTTTGGCTTTACAAAGAGAGAAAAGCTTCATACTCTAGCAGTATTCGCAATCTTCCTGTTGTGGTATGATACTGGGTTACGATGGGATAAATTGTTGTTTGTGCTGAAATCTGGTAATCTAACCTCAGTTTATTAATTTAAAACATTAACCCCGACATTCTATTTTTTCGAAATTCTAACTAGGAATTTTTCCTTTTACCTATCGGTCCTTTTATTCCCTCGGCCCTCTGTTACGAGGATCTAGGAAGTTTTTACTTTCATTTCTCGGTCCTCTGTCAAGAAGATCTGGGATCTCTTACTTCTTCATCCTTAGTGCTTTAATGCTTGCATGCGCTTTATTTTTGATCTGCCTACAGATTGCTCTATTTCAGCGTATTTGAACTCACTCGGCTGTCTATGAGTCAAAACTAGGCGCCAAAACCTTATGGCCACAAATCTATATAGTATATACAGTCTGTCAAGTTAAAGCGTGGGTGGCTTTACTCGCAGTCGGTAAGGTGTATCGACATGATTTTGGTGTCAAAATATTAAGAATAGCTCCCTCTTTC
>NC_046659.1:16902076-16929618 GCF_010883055.1 Belonocnema kinseyi | reverse complement strand
GGAGCTCTTCTTAATATTTTGACACCAAAATCATGTCGATACACCTTACCGACTGCGAGTAAAGCCACCCACGCTTTAACTTGACAGACTGTATAATATTCCAGAACTTATATGTATAATAACACCTTTTCTATTTTGAGTATTCTAATATTACTACGCGCTAGGTCGGTAACATCAAAATCTGTAAGGCTATACCACTTTAAGGATTCTCAAGAAATCTTACGAGATTTCTAAGAATTCAAATGATTTTAAGGAATTACTAGGGACTTGGCGGAATTTTAAAGTTTTTTATTAAAGAATTTAAAAATAATTCAAAAACAATTTAAAAAGGTTTAAGGATGTACAAGTTATTTTGTAAGATTTGAAGACACTTTTAGTGGTGTTAAAGAATGTCAAGCGAGTTTTTGAAAAGTTATTTTAAAAGACTTTAATGAATTTGAAAAATTTCAAGGATTTTTAAGAGATTTAAAGGGATTTAAGAAAATCTTTAAGGATTTTAAGAGATTTAAATTAATTCCAGTCAATTTCGAGAAACTTCGAAAGATTTTAAATGATTGTAATAGTCCGGGAGGTCGCGACAATTTTTTCACGTAATTGTAGTACTCACTAAAATTTAAGATTTTTTTATTTTCATAGTCAACAGTTCGAAATTCGTTGACTGGCTAACAGCTGTTGGTGCATTTTGTAACAATTTATCGTTTTCGAGTGAAAACACGTAATTTTAGTACTCTTCAAACTAATTGGGAATGATTGTTTGCATGCTGAAAACTAATAAAAAATTTGACTGCCATCTTCTCGGTGGTGCCAAAGATGACTGGGAGGCTGTCAAGCATATAAAAAATGACAGGATGAAAATTAGAACCGTCATTTTAGTACTCCTGAAACGCATTGGGGATGATTGTCTTGAAACCCATCGAGGATTGTTTTGGAGCAAATAACTAACAAAGAATTTGACTGGCAGCTCCTGACTAGAGCCAAAGTTGACTCATAGGCTGTCAAACATGTAAAAATGACAGGATAAAAATTAAAACCTTCGTTTTAATCAGGCACCAAATGAAAGTTTTGTCCTTTTCAATAGCTAAAATTTTCATCTGTAGGATACTTCTCTACCCTACTGCAAATACCTATATAGGTGCCTGTAAAGGTCACTAATAGGATTCTATGTAAGGATCCTATAAGTGACCTATATAGGATCCTAAATAGGGTTACCTATATAGGTCAGGATAGAATCCTTAATGATTCTAGAACTTATAAAGGGCCCTACTACTAGGAAATCGCATAGTCAAAAATAACTACTGCGCAACACTTCCGGTTCATCAGCTGTCCTATATAGGTCACTAATAGGATTCTATATAGTGTCCTATGCAGGAAGCTGTTTCATGTATAGAATCCTTATATAGAATCCTATTAGTGACCTATATAGGTATTTGCAATAGGGTAAAACTAATATGGATAAAAAAAAAGAAACTACGAAAATCTCACCTTTTACGTAAATTCACAGCTCGCAACAATGGGTTTCAAGAGTACTAAAATGACGTTTCTTCACTTGAATTTTTGGCATGTTTCACAGCCTGCCGGTCAACTTTGACACCACCGAGAAGCTGCCAGTTAAATTTTTTGTTAGTTCTTAGCATTCAAACAGTCATTCCGAAGGTGTTTCAAGAGTACTAAAATTACGTTTCTTCAATCGAATTTTTGTCATGTTTGACAGCCTGCCAGTCAACTTTGGCACCACTGAGAAGCTGCCAGTCAAATTTTTTCTTTGTTCTTAGCATTCAAACAACCATTCCCATTGGGTTTTAAGAGTACTAAAATGACGATTTTCACTCGAATGTTTGACAGCCTGCCAGTCAAGTTTGGCACCACTCAGGAGCTGCCAATTAATTTTTTTGTTAGTTCTTTGCACATAAAAAATAATCCCCAGTGGGTTTCAAGAGTATTAAAATGACGTTTCTTCACTGGAATTTTTCACATGTTTGACAGCCTGCCAGTCAACTTCGACACCACCGAGAAGCTGCCAGTCAACTTTTGACACCACCGAGAAGCTGCCAATCAAGCATTTTGTTAGTTATTATCATTCAAATAATTATTTCCAATTGGTTTCAAGAGAGCTAAAATGACGTTTTTTTCACTCGAATTTTTGACGTGTTTGTTGGCAGTATGCCAGTCAACTTCGGCACCAATCAGGAGCTGCCGTTCACGCTTCTTGTTAGTTTTTAGCATTCAAACAATCATTCCCCTCTAGGTTTCAAGAGTACTAAAATGACGTTTTTCTAGCCTACCAGTCAACTTTGGCACCACCGAGAAGCTGCCAGTCAAACTTATTATTAATTCTTAGCATTCCAACAACCATCCCACGTAGGTTTCAAGAGTACTAAAATGACGTTTTTTCACTCGTATTTTCGATCAGTTTAGCGATAAATTTTTGCAAAAGGCACCAGCAGCTGTTAGCCAGTCAACGAATTTCGAACTGTTGACTATGAAAATAAAAGAATCTGAAATTTTTTGTGAGTACTACAATGACGTCCATAGAATTATCGCGAGCTCCCGGACTATAAAAAAGTTGAAGGGTTTTCATAAAAAAAGTTTGGAGGAGTTTAAGGATTATCAAGAAATCTTACAGGATTTTTAAGAGTTTAAGTGATTTTAAGGAATAAATAGGGACTTGAGGGGATGTTCAAGTTTATTTTTAAAGGAATTAAAAATATTTCTATAAGTTTTAGTGACTTTAAAGAATGTTAAGCGATTAATTTGAAAGTTTTAAAAAAATTCCAAGGTATTTGGAAAAATTCTAAGATTTTAATGAGTGTCAAGAGATTTAAAGGAATTTAAGATAATTTTAAAGATATTGCGTGATGAAAATTAATTTCAGTCAATTTCGAGATACTTCGAAAGATTTGAAATGATAGCAAAGAATTTGAAGGGACTTAAAAAAAAAGTTGGGGAAGTTTAAGGATTTTTAAGAAGCCTTATACGATTTCTAAGAAGGATCACAGTCTTTGATCATTTTTGTTTTCTCAAAGTGCAAAAACGATCTCTTGACATCTTTGATAAACACGTTTTAACGAACTACCAAAATTCAAAAATTTTGACCGCCAACTATTCCAACAAGGCAACCTAACGTCAATAACGGCATATTATATTTTTTCTTGATGGATTGTCTAAATCGCACACTTCCCCAATTGCTATCACAAATTAAAGAAATGGCTTTTCTATTTGATAAGCAAAGCCATATCACGATTTTTGACTTACGTTTATCTACAAAAATTAATTTCAGGCCAACTCCTATGTAATCAATGCTTTACAGTCCACCAAGTAGTATGACCTTATAGATTTCGACGTTACCGACTGAGTATGACGTAATGTTAGAATATTCAATCTTCAGCTTTATTCTGGAATTCTCTTTCTGAAAATGTGCATAATGCGTAGAATTAGACGACTTATAAAACTAATCTTTTTCGACACCTCTTAGCTGAAAAATCTTTACTCTAGGATCAATGCGTTCTAAATTCTGGGAATATATGAACATTAAACTGATATTTAATTTAGTTTAGGGAATTTCTATTTGGTTTAGAACTACCAAATTAGTGTGTGTGTGTGTGTGTGTGTAATCTATGTACCTATTCATGTAAGTACCTTTTTGCCTGCAAGGGTCTTGTCCCTTGGCTTTAATAAATTTTAAACTAAACTAAACGAATGCAGAGCCTGCAAAGAAGCGGGTACACGAGCCTGGAGTAAGTCTAACTGTCCCTGATCAGGATTTCAGCAAGAGAAAGAGGCCAAAGGTCTCGTTAGATAAACGTTTATTTTCGGCCTGCTGGCTTTAAAAAATTGACTGGTTTACAATTCCATTTTTTTTTGTATACGTTTTCATGCATTAATTTTCCGTATCTAAGCACACATGTTCTCTACTGTCCGAAGTTGGTCACACGGTTAGGGAAGAGTGATCGGGACACAACTACCCCTGTCTAAACTGACCGAGCTCCGCAATTGAAAAGTTTTCTGACCATAGTCCGCAACTGAAGTGGAGCCCTCTTCCACTAGCTCTAATTTATGGAAGCGCCTAGAACTAAGCCCTAGAGACGTGGCTCAACCAAGCGGGCTCTTTCTGAAAATCACGTTCGCGAGTATCGGCCCCCTTTTTAAGTGTTTACTGTATCAAACTTTGCGATTTTCCTAACAACACGTGTATTATTTCAAATCCCGTAACATCGCGCCATAGGGAATAAGTTAAGGTGCTTTTTTGATATTAATGGGATCGTCGGGGTGGGAATAAAGACAAAGGAAGAAAAAAACAAAAATTAAATCGCTGAACCACCTAAGGCTAGGCCTTGTCGCTCCCACATCAAGATCCCCCATCACCGATGGCCATGCAGCATAGGAGTTCACTAAGATAAGTACCTCTTTCGTAGTTTTAATTTTTAAATTTTATATAAGTGACTTGTGTGCTGTGAAACTTCTACATCGAGCGTGACCGGAAGTCGGTACTCGCCCACGTGAAAAATAAAATTGAAATTAAAATCATTCAATTGGATTGAAAATTTTTAATTGACACGAGCCATCTCCATGGTGAATGTTGCAACTGCGGCAATTTATTATAGTGACTTTCTTTATTTGAAAGTCTCTGCCAAAGGGGGACACTCATCATTGTACTTCCGTAGCCTTATGAGTTTGTTTACAGTAATCCAATAATTTTGGAGGGATTTGTCTTTCTAGGTTTTTCGTCGCGTTTGGGTTTCTCGGCTCACTGTGGATTCATTTTATGCGCATTTTCGGCGTATACGTTCCGACCACGCGAGGCAACCCTGATAGGTTATATAGATTTTAAGGTGGTAATTAGTTTTAAAAAAGAAAAATGGCGCTGTCCGACAGTCAGCAGAAGCATGTTGCGTATCTTGTGCAAAAAGGGGTTTCGCCCCAAATGGCCAAATCTAAATTACGCGACTACCTCAGCGATTCCAAATGTGATCCGATGACTGCCAAATTGCGTTTAAAGGGAGTTACTACTCGTTTTACCGAATATCAAAAATATAACGATGAATTAATCGGTTTGAATTCGGAAAATTCTCGCATCGAATCATTTTTCGAAATCGAATCAGAATATTTTCGAGACGCGATCGCGGTCACAAAATTACAAACCTTGACCATCATTGCTAGCTTTACCTTGAACACTAGCAATATTACAATTTCGGAAAGTCAGGATAAGTCGAGATTGCCGGAAATTAAAATTCCTACTTTTAACGGGGATCATGATAAATGTATTTCGTGGAAGCATAGCTTTGTTGCGCTCGTCCATTCGTCCATTTGGCGAACAAGTCATAATTAGAATATTAGAACGGTGTTTACCACAGGGCGTTTTAGCTATGTGGCAGGATAAATTGCAAGGGAATAAGCTTCCAAAAGTGTATGAACTTTACAAATTCATTCAATCGACGGTATTTAAACTGCACTCATTAGAAAAAGTTGCCTCGAGTGGCCGCAAAATTGCGCGAAGCAAGGGGGGGGGGGAGTAATCAAAATAACCAGCATTTCTCAAAGGTACGTACTGTCTTGGCGCATCGAATTGTTAGGTCGTGGTGGTTTTATTATCAGACAATGGGCTATTGACGCTCAACACTTTTCGACTAAGAGAAATTTTTTGTCTGAGATTTCCAAAATTTTCGATCCTCTCCAACATTTGGGGCAGGTGGGTCTCTACGCCAAAGTCTTGATACAAGATTGCCGGAAAGCAAGAATCACTTGGGACGAATCGCTTCCTCAAGACGTTCATACTAAATGGAAATTATTAACTTACCAGCTTTCATGTTTACAGAATTTTTGAATTTCGCCAAAATTCTTCGGTGAAAATCCAACCGAAATCGAAATCCACGGTTTTTGTTATGCGTGTCTTCATGGCTATGGAAAATGCCTTGACATTTGATCCATTGACATCCATTCTACAACTAGAACTCTGCGCAGCGTCAATTCTAAAGAAACTATACGTTGAAACGAAGTCGCAGTTCGAATTTCCGATATGGAAAGTGACTTTCTGGTCAGATTCCAAAATCGTATTGTGTTCATTAAAAAGGCCCCTCATTTGCTAAAATCATTCGAATCAAATAGGGTTGCTGACATCGAATCGCTAGCAGAACTGGTTCAGTGCAAACACATTAATTTGGAAGACAATCCCGCCGATTCGCTTTCTAGGGGACAACTACCATTAGATTTCATAAAAAATACGTCGTGGACTACAGGTCCCAGTTGACTAGTTCAACCTGAAAGTGAATGGCCGAGGTCGATCGAACTCGTGTCGATAGACGGGTCCGGTTCAAAGGGGGGTATTTGCTTGCTCAGTACCGCAACTTGTTACCATATTTTTTCTCATGTTTTATCATTTAAACGTCTTACAAGACTCGTTGCGTATTGCCTACGTTGAAAAACCTAAAATCTCAAAGAGCAAAAACTCACGTATGAACAAATCAATACTCTATTGATCGAAATAGAAGCAATTTTTAATTTCCGACCGTTATACGCTCTTTCAGCTGATTTCAAAGATCCGTTAGCAATTATTCCAGCGCATTTATTGATAGGTCGACCTTTCAATTTCTTGCCTGAGAAAAATTTACTTTCAGGTTAACTACATACAACCTCATAACCCAAGCTCGACAAGATTTTTGGAAAAGATGGTACAAAGAGTATCTTAAGGAGTTGCAAACTCGCCAAAAATGGCAAAAATCCACGTCAGAATTGCAGGTCGAATCCGTAGTTCTCTTGATGAAAAATAATCTAGGATGCACAAGGTGATAACTGGGACTGATCATCGAGGTGTTTCCTCGGAGCGACGACATCGCGAGAGTGGCATCAGTGAGGACGGCCAACCGCATTTACAAGCGCAATATCACCCGGTTGTCTTTACTACCAACTACGGGATGTTAATCATTGTTCACTTTAATCCGTATGTGTATATTTAAGTTCGTTCTTATTTACTTTAATTCTTTTGCGTATATTTAAGTCCGTTCTCGTTCATTTTAAGCAGTTTGGGTTGATCATTCTAGTTCATTTTAAAGTCTACGTATTATAGTAAACTCGCTAAAGTTCGCCAATCGTTACCTTATTGCGATTAAAATAACCAAATAATTGGAGCAGTCCCTCCAAAGGAAACTGACTTCACTATTACTACGTTAATTGTCGTTCATTGTTCATGTTGTTTATCGTTATAAATTGATATTAATTTAAGGCTGAAATGCATTTATCATCACTCGCATTTCATCATAATTGTATTTTCCTCTGCTTCGTCGTTGAATCTAATTCATCTCATTTCGCAGCTTCGGCCGGTAGCATGTTGCGTCGCAAGATAATTTAGAATTTAGGGTTTCATGCTCGTTTCAAACGATGAAGTGTAGTTCTGTCTGCCGGAATCTAGAAAACAAAAGAGGGGGGCGAAGAGTAGGACCGTGCATGCGCAGGCGTTGGGGACCGGCGTTGTCGCCGCACCGAATCGTCGTTTGGCAGTCAGGCAGTACTCGTTGAGTAGTCGTTCGTACACTACTACTCGTTTGTTCATCATTTCAATCGTATCGTACCAAATCACTCGGGCCGTAAGGAACTCCGTCGTGGCCGATCTCTTACTCAGCATGAATAGAGTACAACCACACTATAATAAAATTGGATTTGATATTTTATTTGAATTTCAAAAAATAATAAAACTGATCAAATGTTTTAATTTAAAGTTTCGCATGAAATCAATATTAGATATTAAGGAGAGTCTAATTTAAAAGAAAATGTTATTCATTTGATAAAATCAATATATAGTAGAAAATAAATGATGAATCATTAGTCATATCAGCATGAAACTCCATGCTAATGATCACAGGCAGAGGTCAGAAGTAATTGCAAATAAACGTATCGATTCAAATGGCTAATGTAGTACCACTAGTAAATATTTCAAATGTTCAATAAAATGATCAATATAAATCAATACAAAATAGTCCACATCACGTCAAAAAAGACCAACATAATCTAAAATTAAACATTCACACACAAATATACGTTTTAAACGCTCACAACGTAAAGAATGCATAAAGTTCGATTAAATAAATCAATCTGGTTTCACCCAAAATAGTATGTTTCGAAAACAAACTCAAAGAAAAAAACCTGATTTGAAGTTCGCTTGACAGCAGCGGCGTCGTAGGAACACGATGTCCTGATGACAAGTCATTGGTAGCGAATTCTCCCTTGTGCCTCGTTATTCGGTATTCAATTGCGAGAAATAAAGACATGAAAAAAGTTCATATACACGAATTCGCTGTGGACGTTGGATGAACAGGCTTTTTAGACATGTAAAGACACCTCACAGAAAAGGCGATAAAAAGACGCCACGCTAAAAATAGTTTTTGAGCATAAAAATACGAACATTGTTCGAAATAAAAAAAATAAATAAAACACACAATTTCTCGATGCTGGTTAAATTTACCTTTTCGGTCGTAGCACTACACTCACACCTCCAAAACGTGGCGTTTTAAATAGTTTAAAAATAATTAAAATAAGATGTTGCTCTCTTACATGAGCATATAAACGAATGATCACCCGTCGACACTGTTTTCCCCACTTTTTCCTTAATTCCCGCGGAAAATCAAGCCATGGATACGATCGCAATTATCATTGGCTCAATTTCTACCGGAACATCGAAATAGCTCTGCTTTGCACGAAATATTCGCGCGTACTTGCGCACAGAGTTGTGGAGATTAAAATATGTTTGAGCGTAGTATTTGAAATAAGGATTTTCCTTCATTATCCCCTTTTTTAAAACATCAAGCATGCGAATAAGGTTTTAAAATTTTACAATCATTACAAAAATCAAAGATTCATACACATACACATTCGAACTTTCGCAAATATTATTTGATATAACAATCATTTATAGCCGCATACATAATCTAACATGTTACTTTTACAACGACGATCGTCTTAGAAATAACTTATTTTTAATCTTTCAGTCGATATATCCTAAGTTCGCTGACAATAGACAAAGTTTTCTCATTCTTCTAAAGGCGAATGTTGCCAGCCCTCAATCAAATCTCCGAGGTTTACCTTTTAACATATTTTTTTAAACTATATCTATTAAATGTTCCTTTAAGTGGCTTTGAATTTGACGGATGAACTAGTTTATATAAATTATTGCCATAACATTCTAAAATTAAATAGGGACCAAAATACAAGTGGAAACATTTACTCGTGTGTTTATCGAAATTATTAGATCTCGATGGAATCCTAAGAAGCACTAGGTCGCCAACGCTTCACGCCGAAATGTAATTCAAAAGGAGTGAAACCGGTCGAGCAGTGCGTGGTGATATTCAAAAAATATTCTATATCCGAAAATGTTTATTACTTATTACCCCGCATGGGAGATGTGAATTGCGTTTCATTGTCGGCTAAAATTCGTCTAGGTTTTCCCATTTCCGGGATATATGAGTCAAGTAGTTTCTTTAAAGAAATTTGAGTAGTTGCTTTTTTGATACGATATAACTTGACACATTTAGAAAAAGCGGACAGCAAAACAAAAATGTACTTAACACCACCAATTGAACGAGGTAGCGGTCCGAAAAAACTACTGTAATGAGATCCCCATGCCTCTCAGATTTAACAAGATGAAATTCGCCTCCCATTTTTACATGAGAATATTTTACCCTTTGACACAGATCACACAAAAGAACAAATTTTTTACGTCTTTATTCATAGATGACCAGAAGTAGAAATTACCCATGTACATTATGGTTTTGTATACCCCTGGATGACCAATCTTAGAATGAATTTGATCAGTTAGCTTCTGTTGTAATCGATCTGGTACGACTATTTGCCACATCCATTTATCTGAATCTAAATGGAATAAAATCCCCTTGTTCATGGTATAGTGACATTTAAAGCGGGGAAAATCGATTATATCTATTATATTTTTAATACAAGGATCATTCTGCTGGTGTTCTACTATTTTTTTAAAATCAATTTGTAAATCCTTACTTAATTCCAATGTTTGACAACCTGGTTCGTTTAGATTCGATCGGTATTTCCTTCGTCATGTTATTAATCAAAATTCCAGAACTTTCCATTTTGTCGAAATGACCTATTGAATTTCGACTAAAGAAGTCTGCCACTATATTATCACGACCAGCACAATATTGAACATCATACTCATACTGTTGTAAAAAAATACCCCAGCGTCTGTGACGATGATTGAGATACTGCGTTGTATTTAAAAAAGTTAATCCCTTATAATCCGTAATAATTAGAAACTTTGGACCGATTAAGTGAGTTCTCAATTTCGTTATTGAATAAACAATGGCAAGAAGCTCATTTTTGGTAGTTGTATAATTAAGTTCTGCTTCATTTAGGCATCGACTAACCAAAGAAACGACGCGATGGTCCCCGTTTTCATTGATTTGATATAATATTCCACTAATTTCGAGATTTGATGCATCAGTTTGCAATCTAAAGGGAACTTTCGAAATGATGTGTTTTAGAATTAAGCAATTAGCAAAATTTTGTTTTAATTCATCAAAAGCGCGTGTATGAACAGGGTTCCATACCCACTGATTTGATTCCTTTAAAAGTTTGCGAAACGGGTCGATGAAATTAAAATGACGTATGCTAAACTGGCGGTAGAAAGTACAAACGCCTAAAAACTGTTGCAATTGCGTTAAATGGTCAGGCATAGGAAAATTTCTAATCACGTTCAATCTATCGGTAAGTGGTAGGATTCCCTCGGTGCTAAGTTCATACCCCAACAATTTAACTGATTTACAGCAAACATGCGATTTTTCCAAACTTAAAGTAAAATTCTGATCTTGTAAAACGACCAAAAGAATCTGGAGTCGAAATCAACATATCATCAATGTGCAAGGTCAACATATTATCAAATTGATTTCCTAGAGCCAAAGAAAGTGCTCTCGTGAAATATGAACTCGCTGTTTTTATTCCGAATGGTATCCGGCAGATTTGATACACCCGGGATCCATGCAAAAAGGCCGTATATTTCCGAGAGTTTCTATGCAATGATATCTGCCAATAACCGTTCGCAAGATCAGTAGTCGTCATATAACTGACACCATACAATTTTTGCGTGAGTTCGCTTATGAGGGGCGGAGTTTCATTATCTGATTCTATTATTTCGTTTATAAATGTGGCACCTAAACAAATTCGGATATTATTATTTTTGCGTAAACCAATTCTCAATGGATTACAATAGGGACTTGTGGATGGTTCTATAATACCCTTTTTTAACGTTTCTTGAATTTCCTGATGTACACGTTCACGATGAGCCAAAGGTATAGGATATGTCTTTCTTACAAACGCATTATGTGGTTTAATGTTAATCTCATACTCATATATCCCTGCGCTTTGTGATTTAGGAGTAAAAAGCTTTTCAAAAGATGATATTTTCTCTATAAAAGTCTCCCGTTCAAGGTCATTCAATCCCGTAAGTGAAACTGCAATCGCTCGGAGTCTGTCCAGGAAGCCACAGGTCGTATTCTTAACCGATTTATAATTTTTTTTAGAAACACTCAGCATTACATTTTTAAAAGAATTGTGGATTGCGATTTCTTAATTTTGGACGCAGAGCAACAATATACAAAACAAATAAAGTAAAACTATTGGCATTCTCAGCTCTGTGAATTTCTATATCGAGAAACAATCTGCCCGCATCGATAACTGTAATTTGGTCATTGTGAATTCTCTTTTGTTGAAGGTCCTTCGCATTTAACGGACACATCGTCATTGCGTCGTTCGTGCTTCGCACTCGATTTTATCTACAAAGCGAAACTTTGTACATATAAAAAGTATTTTATATGTATTTCTCTACCTCGTTCTGGGACTGCTTATTCATATATTGCAAAATAAAGCTCAATAAAGTATTTCTCTCGCGCTATGTGCTCGGCCTTTACACTTTCCCTACATTTATGCACAGAACTGTTTAAATTAATGCTTAAAGCAACACTAATTGTGATTGGGTGATTGTGAATTCTCTTTTGTTAAAGGTCTGTTGGTTTTAACAAGCAGATTCTTATCACATACCTCGTGCTTCATACTCTTTTTTTTTGTCTAAAATGCGAACTTTTCTACATATCTAAAGTATTTTACATTATATTCTGTACCTCAGTCCGGGACTGCTTATTCATATATTGGACAATAAAGCTCGGTAATGTATTTGCCTCGTGCCATGCGATCGGTCTTTACACGTCCCCACATTTGTGCACAGAACTTTTTAAATTAAAAGTAAAAGCATCAATAACTGTAATTTGATGATTGTGAATTCTCTTTGTTAAAGGTCTTTTGGCTCTAAGCGATTGAAACAAAAACTACCCATCTTATCAAAAAATTATTAAGAACAAATTTGTACCTCTTTCTTGGCTGAATAATTTTCGTGCAGTCATTTTTTTCGTAGCTTGTGTGGTTTGTCGCAAATTCAAATTTTTTAATTTTTAATTTGATGTTTTACGATTTAAAAAATTACACATCATATCAAATAAGCTTTAATAACAAATTTGTAACTCTTTTTCGGTTGAACTACTTTTGACTTTATTTTTTTCGTAGCTTCTTTCGTTTTTCTAAGAATTAAATTTTTTATTATTTTTAATGTTATTTTTTACGATTAAAATAAAAAATACGCGTCTTATTAAAAAGATATTGTTAAAAAATTTTATATCTTTTTAAGATGTACAATTTTTGTTCATTCATATTTTTTCCTGTATTGTATAGTTCGACCGCAAAATGGAATTTTTTTTTATTTTTCATTAATTTTATTGTGGTTAAAACCAGAACCGTTGGTCAAAAAATGATGGTTAATGAACTTGATCTTTCTCTTTTACCCCTAAAACTGTGTGCCAAATTTCAACCTTATCCATCCGATTAGCCTTTCAAAAGTTATGTATGCAGGATACAACGACGATAAACAAACAGACACTGAAGTAAAACCTGTTTTTTTCGTATTCAAGGGGTCTCGAAATCTCGAAAATAAATTTTGTTGAAATTGTTGACGTATTTTGCTGGCTTTAGGGTCAGGTGAATTTGAAACGATGAAGTTTTTTCAAACATTTCGGCAGATAATGGTAATCCTTATCAGTGAGTCTTATCAGATATTTGTCATAGTGGTATCCAATTTTGGCGGTGGTGTAGAGGAGGGTCCCGGTACGGGCTCCTCATTTGTATGTGTGTTTTTATACGTATTCCTTTCATAGTCCCACGAGACGCTAGGGAAATAAGAATCACCCCTGCAGAGCCCCGGTCGCAGTCTACATACTATGGGATTTGACCTGTTGTTTTGACAGGGGTGCACAAGGACGTGTTAACTCTGGTGCCATTCAGCTCTTGACATGGCGATCACATCGTGGCTTGGGAGCATGAAAAATCTCGCCTTCGATGTTCCAAAAGGCTTTACAATTACCCAACTGGAAGGATCGCTCCTTAGGTTAGATTCTGCCGACTTGAGTCCGTTAAATCCCCAGAGTAGCTAAACTTCGCGATGCAGCCTCTCTAGTTCTCCTATTCCAGATCTATAGTACGATGAGATCCATAAACACTCACACCAACTGCAAGGTACCGCAACCCCTAAGGAGAGCTACGATTAGATTTTGAAATAATAATTATTTCTTATTTTAAGTGATATGAATACGCTAGGCTCTATTATTATTTACGCATTTAGTAAAAAACTAATAAATCAAGTAAATAATTTATTTTAAAATTATAATTTCTGGAATGTTATAAATATAATAAATAGATAAATGGTACATGTTAAAACGAATATTCATTTAATATAACTTTACTATGTAATTCAATTAAAAGCAAATGTTTTTCAAACATTTTTTAATTGTAAATCCTTGTACATTCCACTGCTATTTTAGTATTTATCCAATCATATTTTTAATTACGGAAATTTTTTATGTTTAAATTTTTATTTTCTGAATTCACTGCTTTAATTTGTGTTTAAGTCCGAACCGTGATTATGTCTAGAAACTAGCTAAAATCTGGACCATCGAGCGCCATGACTAAGACCAGGCAGCAGAAAGCTAACTTAAACATGTAGCAAATATAGACAGAACCAAGATAGCGCCCGGCTAGTGTTCTGCGAATAGGCAGGCTTGGTAAGAAGTTTCCACATGGGCCACGCCATGTTTCCTAGTGATTTTTGATCGGTGAAGGTTAAACACTTGAGGAGCCTCAATGATAGACTTGCCTGTCTGTGAGGCAATTTGATTCATATGAAGGGGTTTCTTTGGTAACACTTCCACCTTCAAATGAAAGTCTACTAACTTTTCTAGTGACTTCGACACAAAGGAAGTTAGATTTGTCGGTCTAAATACAGCTTTAAATAGGTTGAATTGTTTAAAAATACGTATTATTTCAAATTATGTGACAATTCGACTGGCCACCCTACAATCGTATTGCTACAAGCTTCGTGAGCAGTGGTGCAGGATCAGTGTCGGCTCCTTTACAAGGCTTAATCCTATTTGTCTGCAATTAAAGTGTTATGATCATAACGAATCATGAATCGTTTTAAGGAATCCAGCTCCTTTATGTTCATGTCTACTCGTAGAAGATAAATCTGTTATACCTTTCTATTTGCAGTATACTTTTATACTAGAAAGCATTAGATTCGCAAACATTAAACATTTTTAATCAGAATTATATTGATAAATATAATTCTGTCCATTCTGTGGAATTGCCTCCTATACAGTTGAAAGCAAAGTACCAAAACATTTTCAAGAATTTTTAATTTGAAATATTTTTTGCATAAAAAAAATTGCAAGCAATTATTGATTCATTTTATTGATTTAGAAGACATTTCGAAGCTTTTGAAATATTGAAGGATAATGCATTTTCTAAATGATTATAACGGATTTTAAAGCTCTCAATGTATTTCAAAACATTTTCCAAGTTTTTAATATTTAAAGAGATTTAGAATTCATCCTGTATTCTTATTTATTCACCTGTAATTATCGGAAAAGTGAGGTAGTTTTGAAGTATGTCTTTTAATTGGGAATGTTTTTCATGCTTCACACATTTAATCACTTGAATTTTTCGAAATTTATTCAATCCTAGACAATTCAATGGATTTTTTTGTAACTTTTTAAATTTACCTTATTTGATCATGAGAATTATTTGAAACAATGGTCTAAAGATTTGAAACATTTTAAGGTATTTTTTTCAAATTCCTTGGCATTTTCAAGAGCTTTATAAATGTTTCAAGGGATTTCAAAAGCTTTTAAAAGATTTGAAATATTTTAGTCTATTATAAAAGATTACAAAGAAATTTTTTATTGATTTCAGTAATTTAATCAGATTTCAAAGGATTCGAAATATTTTAGAGTGTTTTAAAATATTGTGCGGAATTTTCAAGAAATATAAACAATTTCAAGGAATCTCCAAAGGTATTAGTTAGTATTAATAGTATTAACACCGTTGATCAATTAGGCGAAGTTATCACACAATTAGATTCAATTTCGTAAACACTTTCGAAAATTAAGCTTTATCGCACATAATGCACTGCTCTAATTATAAATGTCTTTTCACCATGCCTTCTGGAGAAATTGTTAGAAGATATAGGAGACTCCCATTACTCCATTATTGTAGACGAGAGCACTAACCTAGATACTAAAAAAAATGATGTGCCATATGATCCGCTATTTCAGCCGAAATCTTCTCAGAGTTCACACTACATTTTACCGTCTAATAGAATTGGTGTCGGGATAGCAGAATATATGACAAACAGTTTAAGGATGTACACTAGGTACAAAAATCTCAAAAGTTGCCTATCTTTAAAATGATTTATAAAATCAACAAAAATCAATCTGTTATTAATTTCTGTAAATCTTGATGGAGGCTTCTAAGCACACTTCAGAAAAAATAAATTTAAGTTAAAATTGCTCATTTAACAGCAGTTATTTCAAGGTTTAGTTTTTCCTTTCTCTTTAGGGAAAAGTTACAATGTTTATTTAATTCTAATAATCAAGGCCTCATTTTATTCTTTGAAGGATTCTCTAAATTTCTATTTGGGTTAACGAATTTAATTCCTCATCTCGTGAAAATTAAATGTCTCCCGCACTCTTTGCAGCGTAGTGCTGAAATATCTTGTGGTGTTCTCTCAAAAAATTTAGGTTTTTTGGTAAAAGAAATCCAAGCATGGTTTTCTTACAACACGAATAGGAACATTAATTACACGCAATTGCATCAACTTATAGCGGATTCTAATCCAAGAAAAAATTCTAAATTGTCTGGAACTCGTTGGCTGGCTCGGTTGGATGCAGTAGACACGATACTAGATCAGTGTCATTCTCCAGAACTGCACTTGAACGCATCCAGATTCTCAGAATGCGGGGATGCAGGTTATAAGGCTGAAAATCTGTATCTAATATATCGTTGCATGGAGAATATTATTATTATTATTATTAATATTCTGGGTTGAGACCGTCACAGCCTCTAACGATTGGGTGATCCCGTTGTGACCCTTATAAGCCTTAAGCATGGCCCCAAAACCCTCTCCATCAGCAGAGGACCGCAGCCGCGCTGTTGGGTGATATTTCAGACTTATTGATGCAGTAACTGCCTGTGAGTGTTACACGTTTCCCCGCAATCGCAGGGCAGTGACAGAGAATATGAATGGAAGTCTTATTATCCTTTCCGCACAGACGACAGAGGGGACTTTCTTCAAGCCCTTTCTTATGTCTGTGATACCGGAGGTTTCCATGTCCTATAAACATTCTTTTAGCCTGTCTGCAACCAGAGACCAAATCTCACTCATTCTGATGTTCCTGGGTCAGCCAACTGTTAATATCTTCAGTGACTAGCCTACTGAAAATGCCTGCAACTGGCTCAGGCCCAGTAAAAATTTTCCTTTGCTGTTAGCTTAGATAGACTGTCCGAAATCTCATTGCCCCTGATGCCACTGTGTCCAGGGATCCGTAGGACCCCATTGCAATTGTGAAGCCCATTCCGTTCCTTCTACGATATATACCTGCTCCAGCGTTCTTCTTGTTCCTGGAGCCATCTATAAACTAACTTTCCTCATCACTGCACAGGTGTATACCCCAAGGAAATAGAGAAATCTCCCTACTGATTCCGATCGGGTTCCAGCCCCGGTGGTCAGTGCGGGTTCCAAGGATTTTGGGGGGAAACGAACGTACTTTGACAGGAGCGTCTGCGAGGAGTTAGGAGGTCCAGTGGACTGCGCGATCACGCTATGACGACCGAAGGGCGTCATAGGGATCTGATCGAGAATGTTGGACGAACGGCCAGAATGAGGGCCATGACCCGAAAAGACAGGACCAAGAAAAGGACGAACCAAAGTGGCGCTCAAACAGATGAAGCCGTGGTGAATCCCACTCCCCGCGATAGGAAGTGAGAGAGGGAGACCACCCTGAGTCCTACGGAGGCTGGCTCCTCCCAGAAAAGGCGTAAGAAGCCGAGGAGCCGCAAAACGCTTCAGCGCCCGCGACCTCGACTCCAAACAAGAGCGAGAGAAAAAAGAAGCCTGCTTCCAACAACATCAGGAAGCAAAAGAAAACGCAGCGGCGCTCTCGACCCGAGGCGGTTTTAATCAAACCGGCCGAGGATCTGAACTATGCCAAAGTTCTAAAGGACCCCAAGCAAAATGTTAGCCCTGGCGCCCTTGGTGTAAAAATCAAAGGAGGTCAGGCAAACCAGAAACGGAGAGTTCCTTGTGGAACTACGAACTTCAGGAAAGGGCAGAGCCGAGCTTTCGGCGGCCATAAGAGGAGCTGTAGGTAAAGGGGATAGCGTGCGCGAGCTCGTCCCCCGGATGGAGGTCGAGGTCTTAGACTTGGACACCTCGACAGACGTAGGAGAGGTCGAAGCGGCCATAAGCAGCCACTTTGGAAACAACTGTGTAAGAGAGTTGAAGGTCAGTCTCACGAAAAGACCCTACAGAGGCAATCTGAGGGCTTTTGTGGAATTTGCAGAAGGGTTCGCGGAGAGACTGGTGCGCGCAGGACAGGGCATGTTGGAGATGCGGCAAGGAGGACCATAGGGCTGCGGCATGTGAGAGTACGCCGCAGTGCTACCTCTGCGCCGCGAAAGTAGAGAATCCCCGGACCGATCATCTGCCGAGGACGTTGAGATGTTTGGCATCTAGGGAGGCAGCCTCGTTGAAGAAGCCTCCCGTACGCAGAAGCTAAACATCGGGGCTGGGCAGGTCCGACAAGAAGCCCAGAAATACAGGACAAGGCCAAGTTCGCAAAAAAGAAGAAGGCCGAAGCACGGTTAAAAAAACGGCACCCCTGAAGTAATGCGAAAGCGGTTCCGGGGGGAATAATTCCAAGGAGAAAAGGTGGTGTTTTTTAGTTGGTCCTTGGTAGCATCATTATAATGATAGAGTTGACTCTGCATAATGTATAATTATACGCAAGGTATAATTAAATATTATATATGTCAGGTCATCGTAGTGATGCGTCAACTAAGATCTCCACACTACCGAGAAGTGCGGACCTTCCACGGTGTGTTCTTGCACATTTTTCATCAGGCCCTCGTAAAAAAAAAACTGGGCAGGTGTGCCTCACCGTTAGCCTATTCCTCTTTCGTGGATAGGCTAACTTTGTACTTCTTGTCAAAAAGATAACGACAAGTGGACATTTTGTCCCTGAGCATGCTCAGTGTCGGCCTCCTCGCTATGTCGATTGGTATCCGCATAACTGTCGAGATACTGCTATCGTTTACCATATTTAATCTCCAGGCTGCCTTCGCAGCCACGGCCTTTATGTTGAGATGGAGGGCCTCCAAACCTATTATTGCCCCCAGGGCCATCGTGGGTGTCGACTTCGAGGCACCAGTGATACCTCTCAGAATCAGTCCCCTGTTCCTTTCCAGTCGGAACTTCAGGGTAGAGAGTTCGACCCTGCTCCGTCAGACGACTGCCGCATAGGTTGGTCTGGGTTTCAGGATCGATTTGTAGATCCACATGAGTGTCTCCGGTTTGAAACCCCAGCTTTTCCCTATGGCTCTTCTGCAGAGCTAGAGAATCGCTGCTAGCTTCTTGTACTTGTTTTCCAGATACTCGTTCCATGAGGTTTTCTTATCAAGAATGACTCCTAGATATTTGGCATGCCCCTTTGATGTCAAGTTTTTGTCCAGCCAATTTCAATGTACTCGTGGGTCCCCACTTGTACCTTCTGGTAAATACAACTGCATCTGTCTTACTCGGTTTGACTGGTAGTCCAGTCCTCTGACACCATGAATCTACTATTCTTAGTGCTTGCTGCATTACTCCGAAGAGCGCATCCAGCTTCTGACCGCGCACGATAACCAGTATATCGTCCACATAGCCTGTAACGTGGTGGCCCTGAGTCGTGAGTAGATGAAGTAGTTAATCCACTACCAGGCACCACAGCAAGGGCGATAAAGCACCTACCTGAAAACATCCTGAATCAGCGGTTCCACATAAAGTGGTATCACCCTTAGTGGTGGTTAGATTCCTATTGGTCAACATATGGCAGGTCTATTCCTCGACTGCAGTAGGCACACCGTGCATACTGTCTTTAGTAGGAAAGGTGTGAGGACAATGGGTCGGAAATCCGTGGGTGAAGTATAACCGATCCTGCCTGCTATCGGAATGAAAACTACTCTCACACCCCTCCATGCCGCCGGAATATAACCCAACGTCAGACTAGCCCTAGCAAGTCTCACAATCGGCCCAATGATGATCTCACCAGCCCTGTGTATGAGGACTGGATATATGCCATCCGGATCAGGAGACTTGTACCTTAATTTTTTGCGCAATGATTTAAAGGGAGAAGTCTATAAATAAACTGTTTAAATCACATTCAGCGGAACCTCTAAACTTCTGCAAGAATAAAATAATCACCTGCACTCCGCATTACACAAAACTAATAAAATATTTATGTACGTACCATTGTGAAGATTATTTGATGCCCGTTGATTGTATCAATTTTGGTCACTACTTTAATGAGTTGAGTAGAAAATTCAATCCTAAAAATCTCCTTGTTATTAAATAAAGATTCATAATTTTTCTGATTAAACTAACGGAAGAATTACAGAAGCGAGTGGCCAAAAATAATGAAATTCTCGAGATAGTTTGCGTATTTACTTCGCAAATTTCTGCCAGACAATACAAAGAAGTCATAAGGGAATTAAATCTTTTTCAAAGCAGTCTGTCTTGATGTAGATGAAATAATGAAAGAATGAAATCTTCTTCACCGTCTGGAAATCGAAGATGTTCTTCATGATATGAATATTGGGCTAAGGTGTAAGAAAATGTGTACACTGGGGGGTATCGAAACTGAAATACATCTTCACATTGGCCCATTCTCTCCTTAGTATGCCGTCTTCGAATGCATCGGTTACCCAACACGTGTGTAAACAAGTATATCAAAGCGAATTTGATTGCGTGGTTCTGGATGCACATAGTGGATGAGAATAATGCAATAAGTTATTTGACCAAAGCTGTGAATTTTATATTATTTAACTTAAAATGTTGCAATGTTAAGAAAAAGAATATTTAAATGTGTTCCAAAAAGCAGGCCAAAACATTTAATATTTTAATATTTTTTTGGAGGTAGTGTGCCAAAGAAGTTTGGTATGTTGTATTCTTTCTTTCAAGAGAAGCAAACTTGTATTATGCAGAATTGATTTAGATTTAGATGTCCAATCAGGTTCGACCAGTCCCCACGGTGGGGCGCTCTGGCATATCATAGGCATCGTAGAGAGTATGCATAAGAACAGCATAACCTGATACCTCAGATTCAGGTGAGCCCTGAAGAGGTGAACTCCAATGTTCACAAAACGTTGAAAAAATTCGTAGTTTTTTACACGAGTGAATCCCGAAATATCTCTTGTTATCAAATTATTATATAGTTCTCTTGTTGAAGTATTAACCCTTGCTTGCCACTGGGGGTTCATATGGACCCCATCACCTTTTCTGGCTGAGATTTGAGTACCTTAACTCTAGGTAAGTATGTCTGTCTGTGTCAGCCGTTTTTTTTGGAGTGAATATTTTTTAACATATACGAAGTTTACAACGAATATACGAATTATACAATATACACGAAGTGCTTGCTCATCATGTCAACTTCCTGAGTGTGCTATGCATAATGTTGCCATGTGTAATGATTGTGTCGGTATTTAAATAAATTAAAATATTTTTGCTAATAATCATCTGATTTACGAATTAAGAACAAAATTTTGTATGATTTTATATTTTTGTATGCTCTAATAAACTGATTTTTGATTAAAAATGTAAAGTTTTTTTTCGCGAAATTCCCACGTTCATTTCTCAAAATGAATATGTTATTTACGATAGATAATTGAATACTATTGCTTCATTATAGCGGCATACCGCAAGAAGATAACCCCAAATTTTAAGCTTTTAATGGCAAGCATTTTACTCAGCAGAAGTGTGGCAAGCAAGGGTTAAATAAATTTTATTTAATAAAATAATTATTGATCATTTTCACTTATTTTTTTAACACTTTTGAAGGAAAGAAATATAAAATATTTTATACTCAAATTGCCTATCTGTTATCACTTTAGCTTAAATTTACGATTTTAAAAATTGCACGCTGTTGACTGCTTGTCTCGACAAATCGACTCGTTTTTGTAGTGATTGGTAGTTTTATCATCTAAAATTGATGTTTGTAATCCTAAGAAAGCAAAATTACTTGTGTGTCTAATTTAATTTAACTCTTTAAACAACGTTTTATTATCTATTGGGATTTTTTTTAGTGGGAAATAGAACTAGGTCTGATGGGAAAGTCCGTCAACCATTTGGCAATACTGTTTGTGAGCCGAGATATCAAAGGAATTCTGCAAAACAGTATAACTCCCTCTTCTGGCAAATAATCAAGTTCAGAACCCGGGAAGTACACCTATTATAAGTCCAATTGGAGTTTGAAAGTGTTCGGTATATTAACAGATTTTCTAACAGTTTTCCTAACGTATAAGGGGCAGTTGTTCTCCAAGGCTTTTATCATAGCCCCATGCGCTATAGTACACCATGCCTTATATGTTTAGTGAAAATTCCAGCTGATCAATAAATCTGAACCTACTAGGTATAGTCCTCGAAGACTTCCTAATATATTCCCTGAATTTATCCTAGTCAGCTTCTCACTTATTTCTATACCTTATTGGTTCAGACAGGTCAGCCGTTAAGGAAAAGCGAATAGTCGAGGCATTTCGTACGGAAAACGGTCTATTGAGGAGTACTAACGAAAATTCTAAATTTTATAGCAATGATTACGACGTGTTCTGAAAATATTTTTTGAAAAAGGTACATAAATCGTGTTTGTGTAGACGGACCGACACATTGCATTTTAGAGCAAAGTTTCTAACAGCAAAGTAGAAAAAGAGAAAATTCTGTAAATGCTAAAGAAGGAGGTTATTTTATCACTAATAGACGTCGAGATGTAACTCTTCAAAAAAATCCCGATTTTTTCAACAAATAGGCCTTTATATTTATATTTTTTTCTTTTTTTACTATTTTATTCTCTATGAAAAAAAAGGTAACAAGATAAATTATAGGGACCCAAAATTATCGTAAAATAAGGAAATAAATAAAATGATTTATCTTTTATATAAGTTACGAGTTATCGCGATAAAACCTTGACCCTTTTCATTCAGAAAGCTCTCTATGTACTGGAAAATGTACAGTGACCGCATTTGAGGATTTTGTTGGCTGTTGATCCCCTCGTCATGTAATTGATTGTAATGCAGTCCGTGTACGGCGCTGCAAGAAATCAGACTTTGCTCAATATGTGAAATTACGCATACTGCTCTTATCAGCTGATAAACAGTGAGAAGTTTTTACGGAGTTTGTGTGAAAAGTCTTAGCTTTTCAAGGGAGCGGAGTAGTTAGCGGCAGCAGCCTTAAGAGACATCTGTTGGCTGCAGCGCATACTTGGGTGTATGGATAGGTTACACTTACCGAGGGAAGACGGGAGGTGGGCAGCGAGATTACTGGCAGTGTTGGTACTGAATTAGCCGGAGAGGAAATGGTGCCGAGTGGCGTGTCAGAGAGGGGGAAGAATCGGAGCGAAGGAAGCGATAAGGCAAGGGAGAGAGCGTCCAATGCAAGAGAGGGGGAGAATCTCTTGAAGAGGAAAAGGTAAAGCAAAGAGAGTCCGAAGAAAAGCGGGCTAGGGAGTCCCTTTAAAAAAGGCGTGCAAACTTGTAGAGGCGTGGGTGAGAATAAGGAATGGGATAGAGTAGAGCGAAAGTTGTCAAGGGGGTATCGGTGGAGGCTACAGGAGGCCGTCCAACTAAAGAGGAAAGGAGGGGCTAGTGGGGCAATTATAACAGGGGTTAGGGATGTATTATAGGAAGAAGTTCATGGAGAGGGAGAGGGGAAGGGTGTGCAAATGAGGGCTTTAAAGATAGAAGGGGTAATGTATAAGTTTGTGACTGTGTACAATAAGGATGGGATGAGAAGGACTAAGGAAAGGGTGAAAAACTTACTAGGAGAGAGAGAGAGAGAGAGATGAGGGTTTGGTTGTACTGGGGGGGGGGGGCTATAATGCGATAATTGGGCCAGGGGAAGGGGGCATGTACCGGGAAGGGGAAAGCTTCGAAAGCAAATCGAAGGAGAAGATAATAAATAAAGAGGGGGCGATTCTAAGAGAATGGATGGAGGACAGAGGCTGGGCGATGGCGAATGGTATGGTAAAAGGGGACGAAGAGGGAGAATACACGTATGTGAGTAAGATGGTTTTATCGTTGATAGACTATGTGATTATGAATATGCAAGGGTGGGAGGAGATAGAAAAAATCGCAGTGGAAGGGAGGGTGAAAGCAGACCATCAGCCATTGAGTTTGTGGATACAGGCGGAGGCTGGCGAAAGGTAGTGTGGGGAAAAAGGGTCGTTACGGGAGAGGGTTTCATGGACGAGAGAGGCGATTGAGAAGTATCAGGAGCAATTGGGCAACGTAAGCTTTGAGGGGGAGTCCGTGGACGAAAAATGGGAGGATCTGCAAGAGAAAGTGAAAGGTTGAGTGCAAAAGAAGGTATTTAGGAAAAAGAAGAAAGGAATGGTAAAGCCGTGGTGGGAGGGGGGATGTAAAATGATGAAGAGAAAGGTGAAAAAGAAGTACAGGGAGTGGAAGGAAGGAACCGCGTAAAGGGAAGAGTACGTAGAAATGAGGAAGGAGTTTAAACCGATGTGTAAGAAGAAAGAGCAGGAAAAGGAAACAAATCTGGAAGAGGTTTTGAGAAGTGTCAAGACAGAAGGAGACGTGTGGAAGATAATTAATAGGTTTGGGAATAGTAGGGTGGGGGTAAGTCAGAAGATAGGGAGCGACGAATGGAGGAGATTTTTTAAGGATTCATTTCAGGGGCAGAGGCTGAAGGGGGTAGTGAAAAAGTATGGAGGGGGAGGGATTCCCAAGAGGGTGGAAGGAGGGGTTGATCGTACCATTGTATAAGACAGGGGATAGGGAGAGGCAGGGAAATTATGGAGGAATTACGCTAATGAATACTGCGTACAAAATATACGCGATGGTTTTGGCAGATAGGCTGCGCAAGGATGTTGAGGGAAAAGGAATATTGCCGGAGACGCAGGCGGGCTTTAGGGAGGGAAGGAGTATTATTGACAATATTTATGTCTGACAGCATGTGGTGGATAGAGAACTAACCCAAAAGGGTGTCAAAGTATACGCGTTTTTTGTAGATCTAAAGGGCGCGTTCCTTTCGTTGGTTAGGGGGAGGTTGTGGGAGACAGTGGAAGCAAGGGGAGTAAAGAGGGGCCGGCTAGAGAGGGTAAGGGGAGTATATGAGGAGGCGAAAGATAGGGTGAGAGAAGGGGAGGGAAACTGAGGGTTTCTGGATGGATAGGGGTTTGAGGCAAGGATGCCCGCTTAGCCCAACGTTTTTTGCAATTTTGATCGTGGACATGGAAAGTAAGCTTGCGGCCGGAGTGATAGGAGGAGTTAGGGTAGGAGGAGTCAGGGTAGGCGGAGTCAGGATATGGTCACTCGCATATGCAGATGACATATTGCTGCTAACAAGGAGCGAAGAGGCTTTGAAGGAAATTATGAAAAGGTTGAGAAGATACTTAGACAAAAATAGGTTAAGAGTTAAATGCGGACAAGTCGAAGGTTAAGGTGGGAGAGATAAGGGAGGGGAGTGGAAGTGGAAGGGAAAAGCGGTACAGGAGGTGAAAGAGTTTGTGCACCTGGGCTTCCTGTTTCGAAGAAATGGGGGAGTGGATGGTCATATGAGGAGAGAATAAGAGAGTCAAGGTTTAACGAGAAATATGTGTGGATTATGCCAAGGGAGAGAGCGCAATATTGGTGTGAGAAAGGAGAGCAAGGAAGTCTGGAACTTATAGCGAGAATGAGATGCTGTTGCATGGTGAATTATAATAGGTTCTGGCTTTTTAGAGAGAAGAGAATGTGTGAGTTGTGCGGGAAGGGGGATGCAAAAGTTGAGCACTGGTTGGAGGAATGTGAAGAGGCGGAAAGGAGTGGGATAAGTATGGAAATATTGTTGTATGCAAGGGGGGACAAAAGGGCAGTAGCATGGGTGAAGGGAGTGTTGGATAAGATGGAGAAGGAGAGAGCAAGAGGAATGGAGAAGGAAAAATTGTAAGTAGGAGAGGAAGCATGTAAGAAAACTGTAAATATTGTAGATAGCAGTTAAGTATTAGGCGTTAGTCGCGGAGGCAGAGGCTGGCAACGCGAGGCATATCGAGAAAAGAGAGACATGCGTGCGAGGCGAGGCGCAGCGAGGAAGATAGGATATAGAAGCGAACGGATTAGTTATAAGGTGTGAATGGATGGTAATTTGTAAGAGATAGTTGTAAGAAAATTCTGTAAAAAAAATGAAAGTGTAAGCAAGTCAATTTTGTAAGCAAGCAGGCTGAAAAATAAACGTTAATTTATCTACCAGGACATATCCGTGCAGAATATTTTTAAAAATCCAACTCTTAGCAAAAATGCCTTTGGCGGTTAGGCGCTCGAAATTTACGTTAGAGTTCCAGGGTTCGATTCCTAATCCGGTACATGTGAAAATTTTTCTACGGGGTGTGTCATCTTTTATGACGGTATGTAAACATTGAATAACTTTGAGATTAATCGACCGATTGAACTTGATTAGACATGTTTTTGAAAGGTCAATTCAGTACAATTTTAACCATGAATCGCTTCACGCCGAAACAGCGCGTCGAAATAGTGACGCTGTACAGTGAAAATAGTCATTCATTTGCGTTAACACAACGTGCTTATCGTCGAAAATATCGTGGCCAATAGGCACTGTCTGCCAACACTATTTGTCGTTTGGTGCCGAATTTTGTTGATCACAGGACAGTGGGTGATCGTTAAAATGTTTTTCATCAACGACCAAAACGTTCCAATAAACTGGTTGCAGCGGTCAGAGAGAGAGAGAGAGAGAGAGCGTTGCTCAGCATTTTGGCATCAGTGGAACCACCTTGCGGCGCATTTTGAAGGATGATTTCCATTTTTTTCGTATAAAGTGCAATTAGCACAAAGAATATTGCAGACACAACTGAACGACTGTTTTCAATGTACAGCGTCACTATTTCGGCGCGCTGTTTCGGTCTGAAGCCATTCACGGTTAAAATTGTACGGAATTGACGTTTCAAAAACATGTCTTACCAAGTAAATCGGTTGACAAATGTCAAAGTTATTCAATGTTTACATACTGACATAAAAGATGGCGCACCCTGTGTGTATATGTTACAGGCAAAGTATACAATCCGGCAATATACATATATAATCCCTAGGCAGTATGTATAATGCCCAACAGAGGCCAGGCAAAGTAGATAATACTTTCTATGATACAGATTGCCTAAGCATTATATATAATGCCCAGAGGAGACCAGGCAAAGTGTGTAATAAATATCCTCCATTGAGTGCAATTTTTTCTTTTTTTTTAAATTCCTTACTTTAGCGATTTCAAAGATATTAAGATGTATTTTTTAATTATTCATAGTGAAACGCAGTTTAAAAACAATTGAATTAAACATTTAATTAAATTTTTCTATTTTTCAACAAGAAATTATAAAACTCAATTCTTGAAAAAAATCCAATTTTAATTTTCTTTAAATTCTTTTTTAAATATAGTTTACAATATGCTTAAAAGCCCTGTAAAGTCAGGATTTTTAGAATGTTCAAAAACATGGTTTTTCTGTTAAATGCGTGTTAAACTTCAAGATTTGACATGAAATTGTTCATTTCATAAATTGTCTAGGCATTGTTTAAAAGTTTGTTAAACCACAACCATTCTGCATTAGCCTCAATCCAACATTAATTAAAATGGTCAGGAACTATATGGGGCTAACCCTTAACAACAATTTCTGTTTCTTCAAACAATTTGTTTCTCAAATTTAAAAAGTAAAATTATGATTTTTCGGCAGAAATCGTACATTTGATGAATGTCAATAATAATACTTCAAACTTAACATATTTAGAAATTAATTATTTGAACCATTTTTTTTGTTTACAGTCTGTCAAGTTAAAGCGTGGGTGGCTTTACTCGCAGTCGGTAAGGTGTATCGACATGATTTTGGTGTCAAAATATTAAGAAGAGCTCC
>NC_046659.1:16886621-16901976 GCF_010883055.1 Belonocnema kinseyi | reverse complement strand
AAATATAACTCGAATGCATTTGCTCCAACTGCGACTTAGGCCCAGAGCTCTTTTTAATTATTTTTAATATAATTAAATTAATAATTAGTCTCCGTAAAATAATTATTTCATAGTTTCGCCGAGAGTTGTGGCTTTTATTTGATGACAAGATTTCTATAAAAAAAAATATACAAGACGGCTTTAAAAATATCTCCACAGGAAACCTTTTTATATTTCCAAATTTTTAACAGCCGCCTTTTTAATGATAAATGTTTGCTCACAACAAATTTTGGAATTTTTCAGTGTGAAATAATATTCTCTTTTTTGTTTGTTTAGTATACCCGGATTTGCCTATTACCTTTGATGAGGAACATCGACTGGCACAGCTGGAGCGTATCAAAATACTCGACGTGAATCCTATACATGGTTTTAATGCTAAGAAATAAATTTACAATATGTTTTGTAAAAATTCAATAAAAATTGGTAGAAACGGCATTTAGTATGTGATCAAAGTATGCAAAAAATAAATTAATGCTCAGAGAATAAAGACAAAATGTGAATTTCACCATCACCAGCAGTTCAGTGCGCATGACCGGCCGAGAGGGCCGGTTCAGATCCCTGATACTGAAATGTACTATTCACTAATACTTCATAAAATTCAACTTTTTATGCATGTGCCTTTAGATATGATTTCATTACGTATAAGTAATTCTCGGAATTCCATTCTCAGGTCTTCTCATGCCTTACATACTAACGTTTTCACAGACTCAAACGAAACAAAATATTAGGTTTCATTTGTTACATTACGCGTTATTGGATAACGAAACGTTATAATGAAACTAACAATCCGATCCGAAGCACTTCAAGGAAACTTTTTTTTAACCGTTTCCCTAACAAATATACCTTAATTCTTCGACTTTTTCAGACTATTTTATTATATTAAAATGTTGTAAAAAATTACGTTTCGAAATTTGAAGTTTCGCGTTAGCGCCGTGCTTTAGAAACATTTTCTAGAGTGAGCGAGAAAGTCAACAATTTTATGCGGGTGAGAGAAAAGTCAAACGCGCGGATCACAGCACGGTTAGGTTCGAGTGGGGCATGTACACTGCCGACAGAAATGTTGAGTTCATTTCCTTTTAATGTGTGAAAATGCATACTTCACTTCAAAAACGAATATTTATGCAGAAACTAAATCTGCGACTTTATAAGTAGCATCCCTATACGACTATTAAGAAAGGCCTATGTCTCTTACGTGTTCCACTGGAGGGGTGAAATTCATCTCTCCACCGATAGGTGGCGCTACGATCGATATGTTCCACAAAAGCATTGAGTCTTGTAGGGAAATTAATAATGAACTAAAATAATTACCAGTATTAGTTTCGTGAATTAAACTAATCGAGAATATTCTTATTTTTAATAAATTATTAATTTCTCTATATGACTCAATGCTTTTGCGGAACAGGTCGTTCGTAGTTAAAGAGTCGGATAGGGCTTATAAGTAGAATGATTTGACAGAATAGACCATTTTACGTCGAATCGGCTTACGAATCTAGGAAAGCTCAGTATTCAGAAATATTTACTTGTGCAATAGAAATGTTTGGCACCTTTTAAAAAATTAACGATAAGAGCGAATTTCGGAGTTTTGGCTGCCAAAAATTTCTATTAAAAGAGTAAATATTTTTTACGAATACTCAGCAAATACCTAATAATTTAGTTGACTCTTTAATTAACATAATTTTAACGTAGGGGGATTTTACGCGAACTTTTCCAATGTGTGGAATGCTTCTACTTACAATGTTGTAGATTCAGTTTTTGCACAGAAATTCGTCTCTGAAGTGAAGTATGAATTTTCAAACGGTCAAAGAAAATATACCCAAACTTTCTGTCTATAGTGTAGGCATATAGGCAATTAGTTCAGGCATCTGGTACTTTAACACTGTATTAAGTAGGTAATGCGCGTTTTTTAAAAATAGTTTATTAAGCGGTCCTGATTAAAATTCTAAGTTTTCTAGAAATCACACCAGTGCGTCACGGAGATATTTTTGGAAAAAGATCCAAAAATCGTGTTTGCGTAGGCTGACCCGCCTCATTGAATTTTAGAGCAAAATGTTCAACATCAAAATTAAACTAGAGAAAAATCTGAAAAGTTTGAGGGAAAAAAACCTTCTATCTTCAATGGGTGCTGAGTTATGGTCCTTCAAAGAACCCGGATTTTTTGTAAAAAGAGGCGAAAACCCCCAATTTTGATGTTTGCATCTGTACTTTGGAACCTGTTAATTTTAAAAAAGAATTTTCAAAAATTAAATTGATTTACACGCAATTTCGAGTAAATCTAAAAAAATACAATGATCTAGGGCTAGTAACTCACAAGTTATAGCCTCACAAAGTTGACCGCTTTTGACCTATTTTTCAGGGCAAATTACTCGTGTTCAATTTTTTTTAATACTTCACTTCTCCGTAAAGCTACATAATTGGTGCAAGCGAAAACGTTGCAGGGCAGGAAATTCGGCGTAAATCTAAACAAATATAATTTTCTAGTCTTCATAGATCAAGAGTCATGCCTCTTTAAAAAACATAATGTTTGTGGTAGCTATTTTGAGCTATTTATAGCCATAAGTTGGTAGTTGCAATATGGCGCCGGTTTGAAAAACAAGTTTCTCTCGTGGTGCGTATAAATTTCTTGATTTGACCCAGAATCTCAAGTGCTAGATTTTTTTCTTTGCCTATTATCGCGCTCGTTTTGTTCTGTGATACCTTATGGTATAAGTTTTTGTTCCTGATTTTGTGATTTTCTGTCAAAATCCTGAACGGTTTTGTGTCTTTCTGAGAAACGTGTGGTCTTCAACAGATATCTTTATAAATTACACGATGCTCCTCAGGTAGTGTGCGTGATTTGTCCAGGCTTAGCGCGCTGTGTTCGTGTTTGTTTGTGAGGAGACAGCTATTATCGGTCGCTCTTATCTCCAACTTTGAAAGTAGCTACTATTTACAAAAATGAGGGATGATTCAAATGGCTGGTACAGAGGAAACCAAACAGGGCGTCAAATTTCTTAAAACTGACACAGCTCAATTGAAGTCTGATTTTGATGCTCTAAAGATCGAATTTAGCACGCCGAAAGCAAAGTATAAAAAACTGAAAGAAAGTAATCAGGAATTAGAAAAAAAGTGTGGTTCACTTAAGCGACATGTTTACTTTCTTCATCGACAAGCCCGCTCATGCAATGTTTTGATTCACAACCTATCGGACGATGAGGAATCTAAAAGGGACCTCTTCTCATTCGTTCTCAATATTCTTACTAACGCTGATCTCTCACTCAATGAGTCGAACATTGACATCATTTATCATTTGGGGAGGACGCAAGGCAGTATGCCCGTCCTGATGCGTTTCAGATCGATCACATGGAAACAGGAGGTTTCCGACAAAAGCGCATAAGCGCCTGGTAAGGTTTAGCAACCTGCAGCAGAGAAAGACCTCGCTAATTAGGATGTCATATCTCAATCTCCTAAAGGCAGCAATCTCCGCATCTTTTTCTGGAATACCCGCGGCCTTTCGAATTCTTCTGATATCGCAAATTACGCACTCAGCTCGGACATCATCTGCTTGTGCGAGACACGGGTAACTTTACAGAATTTAGAATCCCCTGTTCGGATGACTGATCACATCGCTATTGTAAGTAATGCACTACGTTCTGCTACAGTCGGCCATCCTAGTGGGGGCTCATCAATTTTTATAAACAAAGCTGTATTTAACTTTGAAATTTTATTAATTTCTCCTACATGTATTTTTGTTATATCTTGGCGGAGGGCCTTTCAATTTATTGTGGGTATTGTTTATTTTAAACCATCTATGGATGCTAAGCTGTTCGAGCACACTTTTGAGGAGGACCTTTCCCGAGCTATATCAGGTCATCCAGATTTACCAATGTTTTTAGGAGGTGATTTAAATGCTCTTATCGGCAACCTAAATGACCTGGAAGGGTTATTCCTCCCCGAAAATTCTGCAGCATTGTATAAGCGAAGATCATTACACTCTGAAGTCAACGCAAAGGGGGAGGTTTTTGTTCAGATTCTTTAGAGTGGTGAGCTAATGATATTGAATGGGAGATTCCCTAAAGATTTTCCAGGAAATTATACTTTTCTTGAATTTCAAGGTATGAGTGTTAACGATTTTGTTGCGTGCAATATTGACGCAATAGACCTGATTTCTAATTTTGAAGTACATCAATTGCCTACGACATCCGACCATCTTCCGGTTCGCGTTGATATTTTGTATTTCATACAGATGGAAACAAGTGTAAATAGAGACTCATTTTTATTGTAAAATAAAATAATTTTGAATGAAAACCGAAAATGTGACTATGAACATGAAAGGTCTATTACTGAGAACTCTGCGTACTCCAACAGAGAAATAAATACCCTAAATAATAATTTAATTGTTGCAATCTTATAGGTCGCCAATAAGTTGAATTTACTTGCAAAGCCTTAATGGCATAATCCAGGGAAGCAACCTTGGGATGATAAAGAATGTAGTCACGCACCGTAGGCTTAGACAATCTTTAAATTTCTTTGAAAGGTCGGGTTTTGCCGATACGGGGGGGGGGGGGGCAAAATATTTAGAAATCAAAATATCTCTTCTGGATTTACGTAGGTCCAAGAAGAGGCAATACGATTATGCAATGCTGAATTCACTAGCGGCTTGTAATAATCCTAAGAATTTTTGGGTAGCGGTCAATAGATTTAGATTGCGGTCTCCTCCAACTAACAGTATAAACATTCATACATGGAAGACCTGCTTTTTTTCTATCCGATTGAGGCTCCCATTTGCATACGTTCATTGTAAACAAACACCCTTTAATGGACTGTGATGTCTCGATTGATGAAATTAAAGCCTCTTTATTTTGAAATGTAAATGCAATAAAGCGCCGGGAGAGGATGAGATTCCCAATGAATTTTTCAAAACTCGAGGAGTTCCACGGACCCTCTAGAACTGTTTGGCACCACGCTCAGGGATCATGTCGAACTCACTGTCCCTTGGATATTTTGTAGTTTGGGACCCCCTGATCAATAATATCCATGTCTTAATGTCAAGAAAAGGATACCTTTTCGTTGGTATTGTGCCAAAGTTAACGTTTCAGGCACACTAGAGGAGTTCCACGGGCCCTCTAGGACTGATTGGCACCACGCTCAGGGATCATTCCAAACTCGCTGTCTCTTTGATATTTTGTAGATTAGGGTCCCCTGGTCGATAATATTTATGTCATGCCCAACTCTCTGTCCATCCAATTAAGGAAAGAAATCCGGGTAATCAAGACAATTTCAACACGATATCAGTGCACGCTCCTGCCAATTAACTCTTTGTTGTACATATTTCTCTGTACTGTGAATTTACTTGAAAATTCTTAATCGGGAGTTTTCGGGGTCACTGATTACGAATCTGAAGTCAGAATTTCGAAATTTTCAATTCAAGATGGCGGATTCAAAATTTTTAAAGAGATATGAGCTTGAAAATCTCTACTTCGGGGGTTTTTTGGGTCGCTGATTACGAATCTGAAGTCAGAATTTCGAAATTTTCAATTCAAGATGGCAGACTTAAGGATGGCGGTTTCAAAATTTTGAAGAAAAAATTATGAGCTTCAAAATCTATACTCAAGTGTTTTTGGGGTCGCTGATTACGATCGCTGACCTAAGATTAGATTCTCCTAATTCTTCCAAATAGATTTAATATGGCCAACACTAACACATAAATTGTGGTTAAAATGTTAATGAAATTTAAAATTCATTATAAAAAATAGCAAAATTCCATAAATGCCTACCTTATTGAAATCTCATCTACGATTTCGAAGATCTACCCACGTTCCCACCGGGCAACTAAGGGTTAAGGCAATACCGGAGTATTATCCAGCCAGTTAAGGCAAGATTTAAGAATGATCATGTTAATAATAGTAATAGTCTGGTCTTTTCCAGCGAGTTAAGGCAAGATTATGATGCGATCCGGCCAATGAAGGCAATATCGGGAAGTGTTTAAACCAGTTATAGCAACATTACTGTATGGTTTGGTATTGCATGACGCTCTGGTCAGTAAAGATAACAATGAGAATTAGTTTGCTCGAACAAGCCGAGTTTTGTTATATCATTCTAATGTTCTCTTTGATCCGCATCCGCAATATTATTAATCATAGATCTGTTTGGATACATTGCTGCTGGCAGATTGCGCGCGTATCCTAAATACCATAATATGCTTGCTAAATGTACACATGATCCGTCTGTCCTGGCCCCAGTTTTGCAAGTACAGCAGTACACCAATATTTGTTCATTGTTTTGTGCTTCATCCAGCTGTAGCTCTTGATCATCGGATGCTTGAACCAAGTTATCCTCTATATAGGATATCCCGATCTAATATTTCGTTGCGCATCTGAAATGAGAATACACTCGCACTCTGAATAAACCCTGTTCATCGACAAGTTCGTCCAACTCCAAATCTTCCAGTTGCTCCCTGTCAAACTTATCTTGGATTTAAGCTCCTGCTAGATTCAGCTGATAGATTCCTACCGGCAGTTTCTTAAGATAATTCATATTCAGCCTAGGGAAATGAGGTACTTTTTGTTCATTTAGATGAATCCATCTGGCACTCCTGGTATGCAGGTTGTCAATTCTAACTGTGGCCTGGACGACGTTGGGTTCACGTGATTTTCTTAATATTGTTTGGGCTAAGTCTACGGTCGCAATACGGTAAAAATCGCCTATGTTAATGGCATGGTTCATGTTCATGAGATTTCCGAAGAACTTAAAAACATATTTTATGTGGCTATTTCGTGTCTTTACGATCCACCTTATCTTAGAGATCAATCTGGAGTCATTTGCTTCTTCTGTATCAAATTGCCTTTGTCCACGAACGAACAGAGGTGTCATTTTATGGTTAATACCAAGATTTTCAAGAAGCGGTAGGGCATCACGAGAACCACGGTCCACAATGATAATGTCATCGTTTACAAATCAGTCTCGCAGCCCATTAACATCGATTTCGAATTTATCAGTAAGCATGACAGCATTGCTATTTCGAGGGCCAGAAAATTAGGGTCCATGAATATCCAAAATATAGCCTTCTGAAGCTACAACTAAGGCTGACTTAATTAAGTGGCGACCTTTATGAACGCAGTACGTTTGCCGGAGTGCTCTGAAACTTCTGGGTTCATGGATATATACATAAGTTCCATCTATATAGGCAATCACTTTTGGAACTTCAGGAGTGGGATTATAAAGTTCATTTGCGAATTTCGTTACATGTCTCTGTATATACTGCTCCCGTGTTATAGCCGCCAACCCTATGTTGTTCGAAGCAAGACGTGCCATCAAAGATATTCTCACAAGAGAAATAATGAGACTCACATTTTGCCTACTATCTTATCCAAAGACACCTTTTAAAAAGTCATCGCTCAGCCCTTGGCGAAGCTACAACAAAAACATCGAATAATTTTTACTAATACGGCGATATACCCATCTATCTTGTACAGCATCACGTACAGCATCACACTACGTATATAAATCGCTGAATTTCTCGCGTGTTATGGGACTGTTTGAATTGAACTCTTCCTCTGAAAACGTTTCTTCGTTATTAAAATCAGGCACATGAATCTTCAATAATTCACATAGGGCTTGCAAAAAATACTGCAACTGGACACCAGACAAGCGATAAGGCCTATTGCAAAATTCTAAACCTTGCAGTAGGACATTTGGTATAAAGCCACTCACATACAAATGTTCGGGGCAAAAACGAGTCGATTCCGGTACGTAAATATTCTTGTTTCTAAACATTCACCCTACATTTCACCAACAACCTGGTCACATCTTGAATTCTGTTACAAAATATACAAGAACTATTTCTTCTTTGTTTTAAAACATTAAGTGTCAGAGAATTATGATCAAGTGCTAAATCATTCATCTCCATACCTTGGCGGACCGAAGGAACTGATAGAAGCCTCTACAAAGTACACTTCAAGACCCCACTGAGTCCCCCTTCGGTTCCTTCTTTAAAAACACTCGAAAAAAACAGCAAGATCAACTTTTAACTTGTTGAAATTCGGATTCTACGTTAAAATTTGCATTAGAAACTCACGGAGAAATCACAATAGTTTTTCTTGTAGCGTTAAAAGCTTTAAATAATAAAATACCTGTTATTTACATGGAACCAAGGCAGCTTCAAGGGGATCTTCTTTTAGTAGCAGTTAACAAGCGTTCCATCGGCAACTTTAAGAACTTTGCCTGGATGCTAGCGCCACGCATTGGAAACTTCAGACAACAAGGCTGCGATGCAAGTGAGAGAATTTTATTTTTTAGTCATTATTATTTAGTCATTTTATAATATTTTTGTATTTTTTATTTTATTTAGTCATTTAGACATTTAGTCAACATTTAGATGTGCTTATTACGGAGTGACCCATCTGTGAACGTTGAAATGTAGACGTGCACAAATGGTTTGGTGGACAGTTGTGCCTGTGGCACAACTGTGGATTCCCAAACTTTTTCTTGTACTTTCTAGGGAGCGGCAGCGTCACCGCCCTCCAATTTGTTCACAATACTGGAACCCAAGAGAGACACTAGACGCCAGCCTTTCGTGCTCGATTGCTTACTTCGTTGACCTTTTCGTTGTTAGAGAATTAGAGCCCGTTGAGAAAAGCTGGTTTATTGACAAGATTTGTAAATATTTCATTTATTAGTTCGGATACTAACCGATTTTCAAGAACTTTGTTCTCATTTTCTTTAAATTATATCACGAAATTTATTCAGCTAATTATGATCTCATAACAATGTAAGGGTCATTCGTGGTAAGTATATGACGGTCGAGGAAAATAGCCTTCTGCTCGCAGCGGGGAGCCTGCCTCGGAACCTGCCTAGCTGCCCGGCCCGGGGTGGCTTCCCCCTGCCGGCGGCAGGCTAATCTTCCGACGGTACTAGTTTAGAAAAAGCTGGATCAGGGATCCCTTAAATACAAAGTATCAATGGAACAGAGAGTTCGGCATAATCCCTGAGCATGGTGTCAAACAGTCTGCAAGGGTCGGTAAGGCTTCTCACATGCATCAAAAGTGACATACGATGCAACAACGATGGAAAAGTATCCTTCTCTCGACATTAAGACATGGATATTATTGTTCGCGGGATCCCAAACTACAAAATATCAATGGAACAGAGTTCGGCATGATCCCTGAGCGTGGTGCCAAACAGTACTCAAGGGTCGGTGTAACTGTTCTCATCTGCATGAAAAGCGACATACGACATGCAACACCGACGGAAAAGTATCCTTTCGTCGACCTTTAGACAAGGATATTATGGTTCGGGGGGTACTAAACTACAAAATATTAAAGCGACCGAGAATTCGGCATGATCCCTGAGCGTGATGCCAAACAGTCCTCTGTGGTCGCTGTAACTGTTCTCATCTGCATGAAAAGCGACTTACGAGGCATCACCAACGGAAAAATATCTTCTTGTCGACCTTTAGACATGGATATTATTGTTCAGGGTATCCCAAAATACAAAATATCCAAGGGACAGTGAGTTCGGCATGATCCCTGAGCGTCCTGCAAGACAGTCCTAGAGAGTCCGTGGAACTCCTCGAGTATGCATGAAACGTTAACTTTGGTACAACACCCACGAAAAGTATACTTTTCTCGACATTCAGGCATGGATATTATTGTTTGGGGGGTCCCAAACTTCAAAATATAAAAGGAACAGAGTACGGCATGATCCCTGAGCGTAGGCCAAACAGTCTCGAAAGCTGGCGTTTTTTGGACCCAGTGCCTTAGGAGTTTATTTTATCAGGATATTATAAACTACATTATACTACAGTTTCAAACAATTTGCCGGGAGGATATTTTCCGTAGATGTGTTCGGGGTCCATTGGGTAGATTTAACGAGATTGACTGCGTGGGTTAACGAGGTAAACATTCTCCCAGAAAATCAGACCGGCTTCATGCCTGGAAGAAGTTGTTATTAATCATATTTATATCCTAACTTCCTTAATTCAAATTCATGTGTCTATCTCAAAGCGACGAATCTTTGCTTTTACATAGATTTCAAAAAGGCTTTCGAATCAGTAAACCAGTGTCACCTATGGAACAAACTTCTAAGGATAGGCATGTCCACTAAACTTATACGAATTATAAATAATCTCTATAATAACGCTAACATGTTTATTCGCACTGGCGGTGGTATTACTTCGTCCGTAAAGGTAACTTGTGGGATGCTTCAAGGAATTTCATGGAATTTCAATAGATCACTTATGCGGCATTGTCCTACTTGCTTATGCTGATGACATACAGTACACGTCCGATAACTTGCCGTCTGCTAAGTTTACACTTCCCTTAAAAAGTCATCACACGTACGGCACCTACACTAATTGTGGTTCTCCCACTTCGTGTGCTATTTGGCTCATGATTTGCGCCCATAATTTACGCATGCGCGCACCTAATATCGGGCTACTAGAGGGGGCATACGATAAGTCCGCAATTTCTGGAATTTTTCGCCCCTACAACCCCGAAGTTGGAAAGTTATCGGACTGCTACTGTAGTCAGCAATTTTTTAAAGGTCAACGAAGCAAAATCAAAAGTTATGGTATACCACAAAGGTCGGCCATGTGAATACAAATTCTTCTACGCAGACTCAGCTGGAGGTAGTGAGCGAATTTGTCTATCTCGGTGTCAACACATCAGACTGGTCTTTTTTATAAGGAGTTCATAAAAAGAATGTCTGCTGCGAATATTGCTATGGGTTCTGTTTCAAGAAAGTAAGAACAAATTGGAATTAAAAAGTTTATTTTTTATTTAAGCTATAATTTTTTGAAAATAAGTAGAAAAGTGAATTTGAAGATACAGTTAAGTTTTATTTGAATTTAAATAAAGTAAAAAAACTGTCTGGTTAAATCAACCAGAATTCTCGTCTCATTAACAAAAAAGGTTTTTTAAGAAAAATAACAACAATCATGCAAAAACCCCACTTTTTTATTCGTAAAAGATATTAACAATGTTTATTGCTTGCATAATTAAAAAGAAATTTGGAAGCAATTTCATATTTGAATAAAATTATGAATCGAACCGAAAAATACATGATCTGGCACTTTTGTGTTAGACTTATTTTTTCAAAAATTGTATACACCTTTTCAAAGATCTTTATTGAAAACCGAAGTTTAATTCCGCTCTATTTTATTATTCACAACTTTCTTCTAACTGCAATTCATAACACAGTAGGCAATTAGACATAATGTAAAAATTACAATGAACACGATAAGTCAAAACTGCACTGAAAAAAAGTGTTCTTAAATCAATTAAATGTTACTTGATTCATGTCAATCGCAGGTACGAATCGGAACGATAGAATATTAGTTTGTTCCAAATAAATAAATACCTGCTACCGTATGCTTGGAACAAGCGTACATTTTCTTAATCTGAGAAAATGTATTCTTAGATAAAATATTGCATTTTATTATTCCAAAACTTTATTGCGTTACTTCATATAGAGATACATTCAAATGCAGAACATAGTTCACTTCCAAGAAATCATTTCTGATACACTTCAAGAATATATTTTCTTAATATAAGAATATGAAGAATCGGATCAATAGAATGAGCCTCAACTGAGCACTATTTCTCAATGAAAAAAAAAAATTATTTTCGAAATTATTGTTATATAATCTTCATTTTTTAAATTATTAAAACACGTAATTCTCGCACCCCGTTTACTTACAAATCTAATCGCACGCTCAATCTCTTTGAAAAATCGCACTCCACGAGAATTCGAACCCTACCTAGTGTCCTAACCGCGCGCTCTACCCGACTTCGCTATCGAAGCACTTGGATCTCGGTGACAAAATCTCGAATAAGAAGTTTAAGACAGTGTCATACGAAGTCGTATGGTGAGCCTCAACCATCTTCAAACTAAACTTTGTGGAACTCAATGTTTCTTTTAAGAAAACATCTTTCTGATGATACTTGAAAATTTTCGTGAGACTTTAATACACCATTTTTTATTTATAAAAATTTTATAATTGAATTTTACTTATTTCAAAAAAGGCTCTATACTTTTTTTCTTAATATATTTAAAAATGCTATAAAATATCTAAAAGTAATAAACAATAAACAAAAATTCTCCATAAAATGCGCAGTTTTTAATTTATCCAACTCTTTTATTGTATATAATACTCTCTTACTCAATTTTTAACGAAAAATAAAATTTCTTAAACAATAATATGAAATATGTGAAAAAGCGAAGTAAGTTTCACTTATTTAACAAGAGGCGTTTCTAAATATTTAAAACGCTTAGAAACGACCCAAAGGTAATGAATAATAAAGAAAAGTTGCACGTACAAAAATTCTTTAATAACATCAGTGACAAAAAATAATGTTCTGCTATACGAAAATTTACATAAAACACAAAGTTTTTAATTTATCGAATGCTTTGATCATAAAAAATAAAATCATAAAAAATATAATCCGCTTAAAAACGATCTAAAGCTTATAAAAAATTAATAAATTTTGAGTTGAAAAACGCTTTAATAACTTCAGTGACAAATATTTTCTGATTTTGAAAAACCTTTGTAAAACGCACAGTTTTCGATTTATTTAATTCGTTTATAGTACTTTTTATTTCAGTTTTTAATTTAAAATGATAATTTCAAACAAAAATAATTTAAAATATGTAAAAAAGAATTGCTTTTTATTTCAAGTATGAAGTACTTCGAAATCAGAAGAAAAAAGAATTCTATAAAGAAACGTTTGGTGCAGGAACTTGCAGGTTAAAAGTGATAGGGTCTCACGGTAGTCGTATGGAAAATATTTATTTGCTTCCTCCTTGCATTCTCAATTCTTTTATTTGAAAAAATTGTAATTGTCATTTTTTTAATTACTCTTTCATAAAATAAAATGCATTCTTAATAAATTTTTATAAAATGTTATTGAATTCTTTTTCCTTAAATATTTTACTTTATAAACGCATATTTTTTTAAATTATCAAGAAAATGTAATAATTTTATTTTTAAGCATTTTTTAAAGCTTATAACTTTGTTTTATGCTGTCATATATTTAGTTTTTATTATTTACAAAAATGTTTCACGGTTAAAAAAATTCGAAATGATTTAACTTTAAGTAGATTAATACATAAAAATAATCAGAGAAAAAATTATAGACGAAGCACATTTATAACCTTTTAATAATTTTAGGAATGAAATTACTTTTGAGTCTTGCATAATTATTTTAAAATTAATAACACTTTTTTTAAATCTATTTGAAAATTTTTAATTTATACCCACAAAAACTTACCGACGCAATAAACTTGTAATTTTTTAAATAGTTTTATGAGTGATTTGATTTGTGTGTCAGTGTAAAGTTTGTAGTTTATCAATATTGAGTTTATTAAATTAAAAAGGAAAATATTTTTTAATTATTTACGCCTAGCGTTATAATGCTTAAAGCTTCTTGTTCTTCAAAAATCAATATATTCCAATCAAGATTTTTTTCTTACTTCTTAAATCTTGTAAACAAGAACAAATCTTTTCATGTGATAAATAAGTGACGAAATTTTGTTATAAAATATTTTTTTTAATGTGATAAGCCGTGATTATTTCTGCCGCCTTGGAGAAAAAAGTTACTCCCTAAAGTCTGACGTAAGAGTCATTTTCGCGTTGCAGCCTATACGTCAAGAAGACTCACGTCAAAACGAAGATAGTGAGTTTCTTCACGCAAACAGCAGATTTGGCTTAACCCATTTTTCCCTCTCGACGGATTGTTCTCCTTGGCGCACGGGGTATTTCCTAAATTAATTTTTTTACGTAAAAAAAACTCGTGTCTACTAAAATGCAATATTCTTTTCTCGATGATTCAAATTTTAAAAAAATGTTTGAAAGTTTAAAATTAAAAATGTAAAGCATTGAAAAAATTCTGAATTTAAGAATCAAATCCTAAACAATTTAAAATTTTAACATTGAAATTTAATTTGGTTTTGAATATAAGGGTTTAACATCGTAAAATTGACAACCGTAAGTTTTCTAACTTGATTAGGCTTAAATTAATGGCCTCCAAAATCTGATAATACCCAAATACAAACATTTAGAATTCTGCATTTCAATTTTCAATTCAAAACATTCAAAATTAAATAATTTAAATTTATCAGATTATACTTGAGGCATATTCAAAATTTTAAAAATATTAATGCTTGTATTTTTAATTTCTCAACTCTATGAAAAAATTTTAAATAATACAATTCTTGAAATTTCTATTTATAAAATTACTTAATTTGAATGTTTTAAATTGAAAATATATTAAAATCTTTCAATTTAAAATGCCTCTCCTTATAAAAAGTTTTCGATTTCAAAGGCTTTACATTTATTCCAATTTTTCACGAGGTTTGACATCGAATAATCTGCTTATTGCAGCTTTAAATTATTTATATACTAAAGCTGAAAAAATGTATTGCCGAATCATAAGTGATTTCATTTAAAATGTTTAAAATTAAATAATTTGAATTGACAGGTTATACTCAAAGAATATTCGAAATTTCACAAATACTGAGATTTTGAATTTTAAATTTATAAACTAGTTTCTTTTAATAATTATTATTTTATTTTTATGCTTCTAAAAGGAAATAATTACACTGTAATTTTAATTGTTTTCACTTCAAATTTCTCTCATTTAAAACCTTTTAATTTCAAAGGCTTTGAAGTTATAATCCAATTTTCGAAACTGAATAATTTTGAATGGATTAATTATTTAATTGCTAACATACTTCTAATTTAAAATAAAATTGTGGGATAATAAAGTATTTCCATGTAAAATAGTTATACTGAAGTTTAAGGGGGGAGATACCTTTAGAAAGGGTAAAATCAATCAATTTTAATGAATTTTCTTTAATTGACAAAATAACTAGATCATTTATTAATTTTAACGCCTTTTTCTTGCATTGTTAAAGTGTAAAAAAACATGCATTTTTTTACAAAATGGCGGCCCTGCAGAATATTTTGTCAAGCGCCTGCTCCGAGGCATCGAAAACTGCTGCAGCTATCAACCTTTTTCCATTTATCTGATATAAAAAAGGTTTTTTTGTTCGATTACTTATGTGTTAAAGGGAAGAATAAACCTATAAAATAATAAAAAAGTTTAAAATAAAAATTTATATCATTTGTTTAATCGAAGGTCCAAATTTTCGACCATTTTTTCAACAGTTTTTACCCAACATTTATTTATTGTCTCGAAAATTTTAAATAATAATAAATAGAATATTTTTAGACTCTCTTGAATTTGAATATAATTAGGTAATTCAGTGTTCATAATATTTTTAGCCTACACGCCGTACAGAGCCAGCCAACCGACTCAAATATAGCAAAGATTGCTATAGT
>NC_046659.1:16884604-16886521 GCF_010883055.1 Belonocnema kinseyi | reverse complement strand
TTGTCAAAATCTTGTCGTTAAACTTTTTTTTGTATCTTGTGTTGTTTTTTACTAAAATTGAAGTGTTTTATTTAATGTTTTTGCTCACGAACAAAGTACAAACCGCGCGTCTTATAAAAAAATAATTCAAAGCAAATTTGTAAATCTTTTTGACAGGAACAATTTTGTTTTTGACATTGTTTTAATATCTCGTATAGTTTTTCCGGGAAGTACACTTTGTTACTCTAATGATATTTTTCATTATTAAAAAAAAAACTAAGCATCTGATTGAAAAAATACTATAAAGCATAATTGTTAAACGATTTTGATGAACAATTTCGCTATTAATATTTTTCTCGTATCTTGTACAGTTTTGCTGAAAAATGGAATTTTTTTGTTTTTTTTAAAGTATTTTCGATAGATAAAGCCAAAACCGCCTGTAAAAAATCGCTGGTGAACGAACTTCTTTCTTTTTATGTGTTAATAAAGTATACCAAACATCAATATAATTGGATAATTCATTTGCAAGTTTTCGTGTTCATAAACAACCACAACGAAACACTGAAGTGTTCAATAATTCAATAGTTCAATAGTTTAATAGTTCAATTATTCAATCACAAACAGTTCAATTTTCTTCTATGTTGATTATAAGAAACACAATTTTGAACTGTTAAACTGGAAATCGTATAATTTTTGATACTTTATTTATAATTATTATTCATTGTTGAAATCTGGGAATCCAATATTTTTCAATTTTAAATGATACGTATATTTACTGAAATTTCAGAATTTTTCAATTTTAGGCCTTTCAATTCGAAATGGTTTTTTTTTAAATTTAATTTTTTTAATTTTAACGTGAGTTTGAAATAATTCTTTGGTACATTTTCAAATACTAAATAATTAGGAAAGTAGTAAAGTTTTAGAAATTTTTTTTCCCGAGAAAAAAGACATAATTTAATCAAATTCAAAAATTTTTCAAAAATTGATAAGAAGGGATCGTAATAAACAAGTTCAATTGGAAAAAACATTATTAAATACTGTTTGTGTAAATTTTATTTTTTTTCCATTGAAATAATGCTTTTTTATCTGAAATCAGATGATCAGTATAATTCTTTGTGTACGTCTATATTAAAACAGCCCGGTTTCTCAATTGTCAATAAGGGTCAACTCCCAACAGAATTCAGGGAGAAGTTGACCCTTATTAACTAGTGAAAAATTGGGCTGTTTTAATACAGACATACACATTAGGTTGGCCAGAAAATAACATATTCTGGAATTCAGAATCGCTACAACGCGAAAAAGTAGCGTATTAGGATCCTAAAAATTATGGTTGATTTGAAATCGACAGACATATGGCTTGGTTAGCCGCACTAAATAAAAATTTTGAAACAATTTCTCATTCGCACAATTTTTTAATTATAAATTATAAATAAATTTCTGTCAAGTTTTACTTTAGTCAAAACAGCGGTTTATGAAGTACGAGGATTTTATTGTTGTGCGCGCAGTGCCGTGAGATTGAACTCGTAGCAGGGACTTGGGGCTCATCAAGCGAAGGAGTCTGTCATCCTAGTGTACCAGTTATATTGAATACTGGAATTGATAAAAATGATAGTAAACGTTTTTTTTTATTGATCTAAAATATACATTTATCATTATATAACATTTTATAATATATGCATAAATAAATTATTTTTGTATGAATTTATAAAGTTTTATTTTTGTATTTTGTTAAATTATCATTGTAAATATGGTATAAACATTTTTTTGAGCATGTGTGGGCTTTTTAGTATGGTAAGCTAGAAAAAAAATCGAAAAGACCTAAGAGTCGAAATTCGGATTACAGCAAATATTCAAAGTTTGTATTTAAACAGAATATTTTTATGTTTTTGCAAATTTTGAAAATTTGCTGTGATTCTAATTTTGACTTCTGAGACTTTT
>NC_046659.1:16883309-16884504 GCF_010883055.1 Belonocnema kinseyi | reverse complement strand
TCTGTGTTAATTGGCCAAAGGTACATGATATTAGGTGATAAAAAACTTCAGCTACATTATGGCAGATTTAGGAGGTCCCACGTATTGAATGAAATGTTCAAGTCTGAACTGAAAACAATGAGCTAGGATCTATTATATAAGTTGAAACGATTCTGTAAATACAACAGTAGGATCGACAAAGGAGAGTTTAAATGGTTCCTTTCAATTATATTCGTCATGTCTAAGCCCTTTTGTAACCTATAGATTTTAAAATCTAATACGTTTCCTAAATAAGTTTTGCTCCTATAACTATTATTTATTGGGTAATTCAGCTGGGGCGGTAAAATATTTTGGTCAAAATAACGGATTAGGGGACGAGCACAGATCTTTGAACGGATTAGTGAAGAAGCTATTACTGATCCTAAGACCTAGAATCTGCTAAACAGGTACCAAGTTGTCACCTTTTCAGACACCTGAAAATGCCTGTCGAGGAAAGTAGCGAGTAAAGTAGCATACCCCTTGCCCCCCTTTTCCCAATAATGGCGCTCTGTGCAACCGCACAGCTCGCACACCCCAAAAGCTGGCCCTCATTTTAAATCAAGTGGTTAAAATTAAAAAGTATAAAATTGGATTATTCAAAATAAAAATAAATAAAAATTCAACTATCTGAAATTAATTCCTCAGTAATTAAATCATTTCTTTAACCTTTAACAAACTTTGACAACCTGAACATTTTTAGTTTTCAAAAAAGATAAATTTACTTATTATAATTGAAAGTTTAAAGGGTCGTGGATAAAAAAGTGTTAATATCACAATCCTTGGCAATTAAACATTTTTTTAGTTTTGAATGAAGTTCATATCATAATAAAAATTTTTTTCCACTGTGAGCAGTGAAAATGAGGATTAATTTATTGTTTGAGCTCAGAAAAATTGGTCTTATCCATTTTAAATATTTTAATGTTGAATTATCATTCTTTTATTGCAATAACGACACAAAATTATATAATTTAGAAGCATTAAATTTGAATCGTTCAATTTAGCTTTCGTTTGCGAAATGTAAAATTTTAAACACTTCGTATTGAAAATTATTTAGTTAAAAAAATTTTCAATTTTCAATTATTCAATTTTGGAATCTTTTAATTCTTATAGTTGCCATATTTTCGAAATTTCACTTCCAAGTTGTTTCATTTTAAATGATTATACTTAGCAATGATAC
>NC_046659.1:16881979-16883209 GCF_010883055.1 Belonocnema kinseyi | reverse complement strand
ATCTAATAAAATACAACTGTAACCAAAAATGCCTTAGACATGTTGGGCAGTGACCATCTTAAGGAAACAGCTGAATGGTGTAATACTAAAAATAATAATAATAATCAGAGATATAGCATTTTTGAAATAAAAGTAATAAAAAAACGAAATGAACATTTTGAGCCAAACAACGCACGATGTAGAAAAAAGTCGAATGAAGAAAAACGTTAGTTCTCGAAGGTCTACAACCCGAGTCGAAATATAGGTCCTTTTTACCCTCTCCATGGTGCTGAATGAAGTCTTTTTTGGGTCTCCTTAAGATTCGTAATCTTTGTTTGATTCTCTTAGGTCTTATTCAATACAATTTCAATCCTCTTGAAGTCTTCAAAAATTTTGCAGTGGTTTTCAAGTTCTTATTTACACCTCTTATAACCTCCACAAACTCTTAAGACCAAATTCAAGACTCTAAAAAGTCTGCGATCATTTAAAATTCTATTACGAGGTTTTAAATGTAAAATTATGGAAACTTATATCGAAAATTAACTAAAATATGAATGAATAACTATTTTTAAATATTAAAAATTATTACTGTTTATAAAATAATAATGTGACCATTCATTTAAATTTACTGCATATTATAACGTGAGAATATTTCTTCGAGCTCTTTTTGGTTGATAAAGACAATTTAACGTACACTGCATTATCTATACTGATATAAATACAAACATACCTGTATTTGCAATATGCTGCAACAAGAATACATAAGGCATGTTGACATTAAAATTATTTTTATAGCTAAAATTAATTATTTAATAATTAAGAACTAAATAATGGCAATTAATTCATAATTGATTAATGGATAATCAATTCTTTTTAAATAATAAATTAATAATTAATTAATAATAATTTGCTCATGTTATTATGAGGTTGAATTAGTGTTACTCGCAGAAATTTATAAAAATTCTAAATGAACCATTAAAACTTCTTAACCAAAAATAGAAACGTTTGAAGGTAATCATTTGTTAATGAGATGTCCTTTAAATTATAAATCTTTTTTTTATATTTCATACCAATCTTTCAATGTTTTTATAAATGAACAAATATGATGAACAAAATGATCAGTGAAAAGGTCTGAAGTCGAAAAAAAATTTCCGTTGACAAATGCCCCAATAATGCATTTGTTTATTAAATTTGTTTAAAAAAATTATAAGATTGAACAAAAAGTTATTAATTTTTCTGAAATTATCCTGA
>NC_046659.1:16871002-16881879 GCF_010883055.1 Belonocnema kinseyi | reverse complement strand
CCAAGGCGCTTGTAACTCGCAGTGTTTTCTGTAAATTGTACAAAATTTTCTTTGACCATTTTTTCGCATTGAAAATAATTAAGTAATTGATTACTTGAAAGTGATAACATACGAAATATAATTTAATAGTATAAAAAATTTCAAATAAATTACGGAATGTATTACTTTGTATTACAATTATTCATCAACTATTTATTTCTTAATTACTTAATTTTGTTGGAATTAACTATTTAATTTATTTATTTAAAGAACTTTTAGATACAGTCAGTTTATGTAATTTTTTTTCAATCATTAATTTTTTCTTAATATTGAATTATGTTTGTTATGTAATTATTTTAAAGTAATCAATTAGTTAATTATTTTCAATGCCAAAAAATGGTCACAGCATATTATGTACAATTTACGGAAATCACTGAGAATTACAAGTGTCTTGGAGGCAAGTATAAAATTAAATGCAGAAAATCTATTTATTAGGAAAAATTGTTATAAACAATGATTAAAAAACGATTTGTATATCGATAAAAAATATATATTACATTTTTAATCAATGATAAGTACTTTTTTTCCACGAAAGTAGTTAAAAAGTACTCAACAGTGATTACAGCAATATTTTGTTATAAACAATTATGAATAAAAATATTTTCTTATAAATAAAAAACATATTACAAATTTTTAATCAATTTCAGTGACTTTCTTGCTACAAAAATGCTAAAAAATGGCCAAAAAGTAAACATAAGTAGTGATAGAAAGCTTTTGTTATAAACAATTATTTATTTATTTATGTCAAAAGACGTATTATACATGATAAATGAATCATATACACTTATTTGTAAGAAAAATTCCGAAATATGATTTGTGGTGGGATTCGCAGGAAATGAGGTATTTTGCAAAAACACAACTTTTTCAATTTTAGTCGAAAATGCAAAAAAAAAATTAAATTTTTGAAACCCTACAATTCCCAAAATAATAGGTCTAAAAGACTTCATTTTTTTCACATATACGCAGAATTTTGTAGACTCTATTTCATCCTGTAATACAATCAACGTAAACTGAACTTAGCAGGATTTATTTGGAAAAAACTGAAGTCCACTTTTTGCCCGTAAAAACTGGATAGAATGGCCCACTTTGAGGGGTCATAACTCATGAACTATCACAGGTAGGATATTGTTCTTTTTTTAATTACAGGAAATTGAGTCTACTATTACTCACCTGTGGAGCACTTTTCCGTGCAGTAATTATTTGCAAACATACACATTGTTTTGTGAAACTTAGTGATTTTGCGCTGAAAATAAAAAAAATGGGGACTTTTCAATGTATGATAACTCGGAACCCATAGAAGTTAGCGTATTTTTTTTAAACAAAATTTGTTCAGAATATTTTTTCTTTTTTTTTTATGTTGAAAATTTTGCTCTAAAATGCAATGGGAATTATCCGTCCACGTAAAAGTAACTTTTGGAACTGTTTTCAAAAAAAAAAAAAATGGGTTTGGCAATTGATCTGTTCTAGCATTTTTAATATATGAAAAAGGACCCCAAAACGAAACTTTCTCATTAAAAACATTGCTGGTTGGATTTATTGTGGAATTTCGCACTTTTTTCAACGTAATGCGTGGACTAGTCTTCTAGATTATTTTTTTGGTAATTTTGGAAATCTGCTTAAATTTTTTAAATATACTTTTAAGAATAATTACGTGGTTTATAAAAAATAGTCCAATATACTACCCGCAAATATGAATTTTCAATAAAAATGTAAATTTTGATTTTAAGAAAATAGTTTAATTTTCAACTAAATCGTTGAATATAAATATTAATATGACGTTTTGATCAACAAAAATAATCTTCCTCGCGAAAAGAAGACGTTTTAATACACGAATTTTAATGAAACAGTTGAATATGCATTAAAAAAATTTCAAACATCAATTAGATAGTTAAGTTTTAAGCTTATAAATTAATTTTCCTGAGAAAAATGACTTTAAAAAAATAGTTAAATTTTCTACCAAATTAATTTTCAAGTTAAAAGATTGAATTTTTATTCAGAAATATTAATTTGCAAAACAAAAACCAACAAATTCTCTACAAATGGGTTACATTTTCCTGGGAATCAATTAATTTTGAACTAAGAAAACCTTTTAAAAATATCTTCATAGAAAAAAATAAAACGACAGAAAAAGAAAAATCTGTTTATGACCTATCGTTCCGTTTAAGAATCTCAATCGAATGAGACGATAATAGAGTATTATATAGTAAACACGAAGTTGTTTTATATTATTAAAACATAAATAATTAGTACAACATGCCTCTGCTAAATCAAACGTGTATAAAGAGATAATTGTTTTATTGTTGACTATAAAACATTATTACATCAAAGACCGTTTTTGCATTCCATGTATTTAATAGCCTGTCTGATTATAATTGTCCATTTCAGACATGGAAATGAAAATTTTCGAAATTGGGAATCCCCGCAATAAATGAAACTAACAATAAAACCCTTCTAATTGAATTTGAAATATTTCGAAAGAAATTTTGAAAGAAAATTTGTAACTGCAGAATTATCGAAATTCTACGATTAACGAAATTTGAAAACCCGAAATTTCGAAATTCCTAAATTAGTACATTTTTTTGTGTCTTTTTAGATCATTTCTATGCAAGATTTTTTCGATAAAAATATGTTTCTTCAACATTTTTCTTTTAACATTTCAATAGAAACATTCCACATCTGATTATATTTCCGTTCTTTTAGGTTCACTTCTTTATCTAACTGGAAAGAATTATCTTTTTGAAAATGCAAGCGCCAAATTATCCCTTATATGATATGTGCTCTGTAGTAGTACCAATTAATTGGTATTTACTGTATGATACCGTAAATTTAAAACTACCTATCAGAATATTTAGTGCCACGCGCTACCATGCAAAAAAAAATTTAATTTGGCAAAATTTGAATAATTTGCATGGCGCTTGGGACTTAGTATCGATTTTATCAGTGCTAGATTCCCCCGACTTTTTTCCTAGATTAGTAAATATTTTGTCTTCAGCATCTGGGGAATGATAGCGAACATGCTAACGGACGTCCCTGCACACCATGTTTGTAGGCAATCAAAAAATGTTATTTTATCAATAATTTCCAAATTATCGGAATGGCAGAGCTGAAAAACGACCCTAACCTCAAAATAATTGACATGCATAAAATTTTTATTTAGCACAATAAGCTTTTTTTGTCATTATCCCTAAAAAAAAATCCGGGACGTTCGTTATAAAATTTTATAGCATCTTCGAATTCAGTTTTTAAAAAATTTCATTTTTGTGAGAAAAAAGCCAGGGGAACTGTACCCGATTGACCACACGAAAAAGTATCACATGCCCTTAACTTTCGAATTACCTACCGATTTTCCATTCTTTGTTTTTATTTCATAAATTGTTTTATGATTTCTGCAAACTTTATAACAAATTTCCTATGTCAAGATGACGTTCCTTTTAATCATTGCATTTGTTTAATTGTCTTTGGCCTTGGAAAATTTAACACAGGTTCGATTTTTTCTTCATCTACCTGCAACCCTTTTTCATTCAGTGTGAATACCAAATATTTTATTTCGAAACAACCAAATTTGCATTTTTCTAAACTTATCGCTGAGTCTGCATTTTTAATTTGATCTAAAACGATTTCCAAATATTTTAAATGTTCTTCAAAATTTGTTGATACGATAACAAATTTGTTGATCGAGATAACAAAATACATGTGGCTTTAATTCTGGTGTTATTATCCTGTCCAAAAGGCACTGTAATGTAGCAGAAGCGTTCATCAAATCAAATGGCATTCTTTTAAATTGGTACATTCCTTTGCCCGGAACAATAAAAGCCGTAATTGGTTTCGATTCTTCGTCCAGCGGTATCTGATGATATACTGAACATAGATTAATTTTGGACGTGTATCTTGCTGATTTTAATGTAATTGCGTATAAATCCTTCTAGGTTATTTTATTTACTTTTCTAACATATAAACAAAATCTATATTTTCAGTTATGTTTTCTAATCATTACTATTGGATTTGACCAATCACTATCTGACGGTTCTATAATTTTTTCTTCTAACAATCTGTCTACTTCTTCATACATAAATTCTTTTGTTTTGGTCTAACATAATAATATTTTTGTTTTATTGGTTTATGATCTTGCACACCTTTTTTATGGCTAGTTAAATATGTCAGCTTTGATTCTTTTCCCTGATCTATTAGTTCTCTTTTAATCAAATTCTATAATTGCACTTGCTGTGTCTGATTTAAGTTTACTATACCGTCAGAAACTACTATTGAATCATTTTTTTCCTCTGTTTTATTGATAATCATTTATCTGTTTATCGCCTTCCACTGGCCCTTTACATTCTGTTTCTAATTTCCTATCTTTATTTTTCGTAAATAATTCGTATTTATTTTGCTCCTATCCTTATTTATTTTATTCTCTCTCTCTCTCTACTATGACAAGCCTGCTTATCTAATCTACTGACGCCCACCCTGGTTCACGCTAGTGTTGCGTCGCTCGCCTTGTAGGGTTTAGGGTGTGGGGCACCATGCCCCCGTACACTCTGTGCCGACTGCGGTGCTGGCGAGATCGAGTCTTGTGCATCACCTGTAAAGAAGGTTTGGAGTGAGGTGCATCGCGACACTGGAGAAGAGACTTCGTACTGTAGCAAATCTGTCCCTCTCGAATGTGGTTTCGCAAGCTAATCTTTGTTGTGGATTTTTTATTTCTTTTCTTCATTCTCCCTACTCTTATCTTCTTCCGTCTCTTTAATGGTCGTTTTTTTCATTTTACTTATTTTTGCTTCTATCGCTTATTAAATACTTGGTAATTCTGTGGACCACCAAATCTTTTTCTTATAATCCATTTTCAAACCTAATTTTTTTATCATATCTGTACCTATTATTCCTATAGATTTTAGATCTGGTACTAGTCTAAATAATAAATATTTTTCCGCATGTCCTACTTTAATCGGTATTAATAATTGTCCTATAATTTTTAATTTCTGTCCATTTATGACCATCAATGTATCGTTTTTCGGTTTTTTTTTATTTCGTAATCTAAAGTTTGTATTGTTTGCATGCATTGTTCATCTATGTATGAGTGAGTTGCACTGGAATCAACTAACATTCTGAATTTGTGATCTTTAAATCTATCGTAAGGTGAAATCTTGTTTCATTCGATTCGTTTGTGTCTATGTCTATTAATTCGGACGGTCTTTGGTTTCGTTGATTATTATCCGTCTTTAATAACCACCGTTTGCGTTTCCCTGACCTACACTATACCACCAATCACGTCGAAAATGACCTACTTTCCCGCAATTGTAGCATGTAATGGGTTCTCACGATGTTCTGTCGCAACATAGAAACTAGAAAGGTTGTGAATCAGGCTTTAGGTCATAATGTGAATCCGCCTGACGGTTCAAGGCGTGCGTGAGTATGCGCGGGCAACCGGAACTGCTCAGGCTCTAATCAATCGTCTTGGTTTTTCCGTCGGGTTCGGAACGAGATGTGTGTGTGTGTATGTGTGAATCAATGCGACCAGTTCGTTCTTTTGCCGATTCATTCTTGTAAAACAGATCTTCAGTGTATAATTTCAAATTTGGATTCAATAAATTAGGGTTTTTATGCTAAAACTTTTTCCCTATTAAAATCAGTTGTCATTCTTTCAACGAACCCTAAACAGTAAATTTAAAATAAACAAGTGTAAAGCGAGAACCATATTTGCCAAGCCACCTAGGGCAAGGCAAATAGTGATACAAAACATGGTGTCTCCTGTGAGTTTTGATTTTCCTCACTTCTGAGATCGGTTCGCGTCTCACACACGCGGGTCTCGGCGTGTTTCGAAAGAGAAATCGCGCATCCGGTTCCGGAACGAGTGCGAGCGCATCGAAACATCGGCGGCGTGCTAGTGTCCTGAAACAAAAGGATAACCTCAAATATCAACGAGGATCTTCTCAGCACATCGTCGCTCACAAAAAAAGGAACCCGCCACCATCCAGTGGCTGCTGCAACAACGCAATTTTAGTGAATAGTTAAATTTAATAACTTTAAAAATGGCACTTTCTGCGGAACAGAAGATACGCGTATCTTACATCGTGCAAAAGGGGGTTACGTTGGAAAAAACTATCTTGATAGTTCAACTTGCCATCCGGCTAATGCAAAATTACGTTTAAATAGTACGACCAGTCTTTTTAAAGGCTACTTCAAATATAACGATGAGTTGATCGCGTTACAACCTGATCACCCGCGCCTCGATGCGTTTTCAGAAATCGAAACAAATTATTACGACGCTGCTGGCGCAGTCACCAATATACAAACCACGGCATCCATTGCGAATTCAACGTTGAATAGCAGTAATTTAAACTTTACTGAACAACAGGATAAACCTAAACTACCGGGAATAAGGGTACCGACCTTTGACGGACGTCACGATAAATAGGTTACGTGGAAACATAGCTTCGTGGCACTTGTTTATTCGCGGACCGATTTTAGTGATTACGTAAAACACACTCAATTAGCAAACGCGCTCACCGGATCAGCTTGGAATAAAATCAGTTCTTTTCCGCCAAGTAAAGAAAATTACGAGAAATCTTGGCAATCGCTGTGCGAGGCAGACGATCAGAAATGTATGATCGTAGTCGAACTTCTTGACGGTCTTTTGGATCTACCGGTATTAACATCTTAGTATGTTGGATGAAGTGCAGGTTGAATTTGGAGAGCAAGTTATAATCAGAATTTTAGAACGGTGTTTACCACAGGGAATTTTAGCTAGATGGCAAGATGAATTATAGGGAAACAAGCTTCCAAAATAAGATCAATTTTATCAATTTTTTCAAGCTACGGTATTTAAACTTCGATCACTGGAGAGGCTTGCCTCGAGTGGCCGCAACAATGCTAGAAGACGGGTAGGCGAAAAACTTAATCAATTTTCTGATAAATTCAAAAGGGTCGAAGCACGTTCACTCAATGAAGAGCATTATCTTTACAAATGCCCGACTTTTAATGAACTCAAGGTTCAAGAACGCTTGAATATAATAGACACACAAACTGTGTCGAAACTGTTTGTACGCCCACGCGCTTCCGTGCGAGAATAGGAAACTTTACAAGAGGTGTGGTCGAGATCATCACACTTTGTTGCATTTGGAGAAAACAAATAAAACATCCAATTCAGAACATTGTCAGGATAAGGGGGAAACAAAAACTTCCACCTCCTCAAATCCGCAAGTATGACTAGCTCGTCACACTTATGCCTCGAAAGCGTTTCTGTTGGATTCTCAATTAATGACCACAGCGGTTTTGAAAACAGAAAACAACGAAGAAAATTGTTTCATGGCTCGGGCACTATAAGATTCTTGTTCGACGATTAATTTGATTACTGAGAATATTGCAAAATCCTTAAAATTATCTAAACAAACTTGTTCAATTAATATTGGAGCAGTTAATGGTTTATGCACTGTTTCTAAGGATTACATTAAAGTAGCATTCTGTTCAAATTATAACAGTTTCAAACGAGAATTACATTTCTTAATAGTACCAAAAATAGCTGATCTCGTGCCCAACGAAACTTTTCCTCAGGATTTATTTGACATTCCTAGAAACTTACAACTTGCCGATCCGCAATTCCACGTGCCTAAGTCATTCTATTTATTGATAGCAGCACGTACACTTTATGGGTATTATATTTTGGTCAGATCAAGCTTTAACACCAGGAATCTCAAATCATCTTACAAAAAACTACTTTAGGTTGGATTGTGGCAGGAAGGTCTGACTTTCTCGTAGCATCTGCAAGGGCTTCTTGCAATGTGGTAAAATTAGACAAACTTATTGAACGCTTTTGGGCAATAGAAGATTTTGATCATGAACCTTTGAAATTTCGTGATATTTCTTACGAACAACATTACGTAGTTCACACTCAGCGTGATGCGACGGGTAGATACATCATGCGACTTTCTTTCCGTGATAGTAAATTCAAATTAGGCGAATCTAGAACTCCAGCAGTAAAACGGTTATATGCACTGGAAAGGAAGTTCGAGTCTAATTCACAATTAAAATCCGAATATTACCGGGTAATGGAAGAATACATTTCGTTAAATCACATGACTCTCTGTGACAATAATACAAGTGAGGGATGTAATCTGCCGCATCACGCTGTCATTAAAACATCTAGTGAAACTACTAAGGACAGGGTGGTATTCGACGCGTCAGCTAAAACTTCTAGGGGTATTTCACTTAATGAGGTTCTGTTGGTAGATTCCACGATTCAGAATACCATTTTTGAACAAACAATTCGATTTCGGACACATACTTATATCATCATTGCTGACATTGAAAAGATGTACAGGCAGGTCCTAGCTCATCCAGATGATAGGAAATTTCTGAAAATTTTGTGGTACCATCAGGGTAAGATAGGAACTTTTCAACTGAACACAGTAACTTTTGGAACTGTCTGTGCACCTTTTCTCGCGATTCGTACATTACATCAGCTTGCTCGTGATCAAGGAAAGGAGTTCCCACCCGCTAGTAAAATTCCTTTACGCGATTTTTACGTCGATGATCTAGTGTCTGACGCGAATTCAATAATAGAAATTTTAAATATTTACGACGAAATGATCGATTTACTGGCCCGTGAGGGCTTCTGTATTGTACAATGGGCATCCAATCATACTTCCGTTTAACATGAAATTGAAAGGAAAATTTTCAACTCAGGTTGCGTGATCAAAGAATATCCTATTCAGAAAACTCTTGGAATCATTTGGGATTCTTAACGTGATGTTCTAACTTACACGATACACGTAATCGATTCTCAAAGCACGGCCATCAAAAGAAAGCTTTTTTCGGAAATTTTAAAAATCTCCGATCCTCTGGGCCTTTTGGGACCCGTAAGTTTTTGCGCCAAGGTTCTGATACAGGATTGTTGGAAATCTAAGATCACTTGAGATGAATCGCTACCTCAAGACATCCAGACTAAATAGAAATCGTGGATTGACCAACTCCCTTGCCTGCAGAATTTTTCAATGCCTAGAAATTTATTGTGTGTGAGACCAGTCGAGGTCGAGATCCATGGATTTTGCGATGCAAGTTTTCCGGGTTATGGGGCATGTCTTTTAATCAGAGCTTTAGTTCCAAGGGATGTCGTTACACTTAATCTTGTTTGTAGCTAATCTATAGTAGCACCGTTAAGTGGTGTCACGAGTCCACGGTTAGAACTTAGTGCAGCTGCGCTTCTCAAGAAACTCTACGCCGAATCGATGACTCAAATCGAGTTTCCAATAAAGGAAATATTCCTATGGTCAGATTCCACCATCGTACTTTGTTGGATAAACAAGGCTCCGCATTTGTTAAAGACGTTTGAGGCTAATAGGGTCGCGGATATTCAGACACTAGGTGATCGAATACAGTGGAGACATGTCCGTTCTGAGGATAATCCTGCCGACGCTCTCTCTAGAGGACAACTACCATTAGATTTTATCAAAAATTTGCTTTGGATTGCAGGTCCTAGTTGGTTAGTTTATCCTGAAAAAGAATGGCCTAGGTTGGTTCAATTACCATCGATTGAAGTACCAGGTTGAAAGGGGGTATTTGTTTGCTCAGTACAGGGACGGTCGAACATCTATTCTCGCGTTTCATCATTTCAACTACTCATAAGGCTTGTCGCTTATTTTATACGTTGGAAGAACCTAAAATCTGAAAGGAATCGTCCATTTTCGTGTCAGGATATTATTGATGCGGAACGTCGATTAATCGCAATGATCCAGCGTGAGAGATTCTCGGAGGAAATCAAACTTCTCGCTACCGCTCGAGAACCGACTCCCGGTGAAGTCACTGTCGCGTATAGGAATCTTACCAAATTAGATGAATCAAATCCGTTTCTTAATGCGCCTGATCGCATTCGTGTAGGCGATAGGTTGAAGAAAGCAGATATAAGTTACAATTAAAAACATCCTCTGTTGTTACATAGTAAACATCCGATTACTGACATGATCAATCGAGTATACCATGAAGTTAACATGCATGCTGGTATTCAAACAACTTTATATACTCTTCGCGAAAGGTTTTGGATTCTAAACGGAAAAAATAAGGTTAGGAAAATTGTCCATCATTGTGTAGAATGTATTCGACAACGTCCTAAAATGATGCAGGCTCAAATGGCTGTCCATATCGAATTTTCGACCGATCTCTCAACAGAAGCCTTTTTGGCAGCTTTGCGTACGTTCATTGGACGAAGGGGAGTACCAGAACACACCTATTCGAACAATGTTACCAATTTTGTGGGGGCCAATAAAGAACTTCGCGATATTTACGATTTATTTCAAACTGAATAGTTTAAACAAGAGATAGGATCCTTTGCTTTATCTAAACGAATAGAATGGCATTTCAATCTACCTCTATCTCCCCATTTTGGCAGTCTTTGCGAAGCAGCTGTAAAGAGCTTTAAACATCATTTAAAACGCGTATTAAAAGATCAAAAACTCATTTATGAGCAAATGAACACTCTCTTAATCGAAATTGAAGCCATCTTAAATTCTCGACCTATATACGCTCTTTCAGTTGATCCCAATGACCCGTTAGCTATTGCTCCTGTTCATCTATTGATAGGTCGACCATTCAGTTTATTTTCTGAGAAAAATCTAATTTCCGTTTCAGATAACAGACTATCAACGTATAACCTCATCACCAAAGCTCGACAGGGTTTTTGGAAAAGGTGGTACAAGGAGTACCTTAATGAATTACAAACCTGCCAAAAATGGCAAAAATCCGCCTCTGAAATGAAAGTTGGGTCCGTGGTTATCCTGATGGAAAATAATTTGGGATGTACGAGATGGCCACTGGGTGTGATCCTCGAGGTGTTTCCTGGGAGCGACGAC
>NC_046659.1:16867824-16870902 GCF_010883055.1 Belonocnema kinseyi | reverse complement strand
AGATCACCACATATTTGCCATTTGTGATTCGTGTAATTAACTTTTTCAAGAAGCATGTTAACATTGTTATATTCTTCTTTGATGACCGTTGAGTGAGCTATACGGATAGGAGCGTAATTATTCGTGTTATGCAGTAAAACAGCCTTAATGCTGTGTTTTGCCGAATCAATGAAAAGTCGCCATTTTTCGTCTCTACACATTTTTCTTCAAGTGGTTCATTAGTCCGTTAACGTCAGTGCAGTACACTAAAGACGTCTCTTCGTCTTTAACGAAAAACTTTCTGAATTTTTTGTCCCTGTCGCGATAGAATGAAACTTTTGTCTTTGGCTCTAGAAGATTTCTTCTTTTTAGAAATGAAGCGGCAAATTCAGCGCCGTCTTTCGGTAATCCAAGATCTCTAATCAAATCATTCAGTTCTAGTTGCGACACTAATATTGGAACCTTAAATTTCATTATATGCACGCCATATTCGTCATCTTTTTTGTCATTTTCATCGGAATCATCTGAACTATTTTCTGTTCTGTTCGAATTCATGCAAAAGTAGCAGTCCTTCGCAATAACGTGTTTTTTCAATGTGGTTGGTATAGAGTACTTGCGGTACTTTTCGTTGTTTGAATTTTTTAGACAATAAAACATAAGTCTGCAGGAATTGCGAATGACGTGAGGAACCCATTTTGTTTCTTGGTGCAGCAATTTACGGCCAAAACACTTTTCGTAAAGACTTTTCACTTCCTCGTCGATTGATTTTCGCAAACTGCTCACCTCATATTTACTGCAAATGTAACCGAACGAATCTGAGCTATTCTTGCAGGCATGCGATTGAGAAATGCTCGCGGTTTTTTTCCTTGTAGCATGAGACTCTACACCAACCAAGTGATCCATTGATGAAGAGCACTGACCAGACGCCGATACTGGGGGCTTTCCCTGCATCGTAATACACTTTCTACCTGTGTCTGCCATGACGGCATGAACGCCGTTTACCCAGGGACTCAGCCAATGTGGATCCGTTGCCCACCGTCACCACGTGGAGGTGCCCTGGTTACAGACACAGGCGAATAATGCTAGCAACAAGTGATTACGAAACTCTAGACGTTTACTGCTATTAATCTCAAAATATGAAAGTACGCAAGAACAGGGTTGCCAGCGTAATCGGTTAGGTTAGGTCAGGTTTTGTTCGGTTAGGATAGGTTAAACCTCTATGTAGGTTAAGCCGAAGCTGAATGAAACGGTAGCGCAAACACAACAGGACAACACAATCAGTTTAATTGTGTTTCGTGAGGTTAGGATAGGCCAGGTTAGGTTTATTTCTAGATTAGGCTCGAGTTGACCCATTCGATGTAGCACACATTTGCTACTGGGAAAATATGCTTCCAGAGCTTTACGTGTAGTTAAATAAATTTCTGTTAATTCAGGTTCGGTGAGGTAAGGTTCTGTTGGGTAAAGTTATGTTAAATAAGTTGGTATCAGGCAAGGGTTGATCCTTCATAGTTGTCGACATGTTTTTGAAGTGAAAATTTGCATCACTGGCATTATTTTGAAATTTATTTGCCTCAGTGCATGATTTTTCGTCATTTTTTGAGGTTATGGCTCAACCATGACGTGATGGGTAATTTTCGATACCGAATTTGAATTCAGTGCACAAAAATCCATAGGAATACGTGTATCTTGTTACCAGATCCGCACACTTTTTATTTTTGGTGTGGCTGTGTAATTGATCATTTTAGATAAAGATGATAAAAAAAATTACAAAAGTGAAAATGATCAGGTCAATGATAAAAGTTCAAATAATACTAAAAATGAGAATGAGAATAGAGATAAAAAACAAAATTATAATCAACAAATACAATTCAGACATAAGTATCAAAATCAACAAAATAGACAATTTCAAAATAATCCAAGATTTTTTCATTCAAGTTTTAAAAGCAATAATAATTGTCAAAATAATTCTGGATTCCAAAGAAATCCACGATTTAATAATAATAATAATAATAATAACAGTTTCAGAAATCAGAATTCAGCTGGCCAATTATTGAATGCAATTAGTCAGCTGTTAGGAAACACACATCCACATCAAAATACAACCAATCCACAAATACCAGGGCTTTTATACAATGCGAAAAAGAATCACATTAAGTCAGAAGACAAAAAAGAAGATAAAGTATAAAATGAAAATACGAAACATTTAAATTGTGAAAAAAGTAGGGATAATAAAAAAGGGGAAATAAATCCAAACGTACAGGGTTTTGAAGACCCAAATTTAGGAAACCGAATTTTAATTATAGATCGTGTGTTTTGTATCACTATTTGCCTTGCCCTAGGTGGCTTGGTAAATTTGTTTCTCGCTTTACACTTGTATTTTCAATTTCACTGTTTAGGGTTCGTTGAAAGAATTACAACTGATTTTAATAGGGAAAAAGCTTTAGTATAAAAAACCCTAATTTATTGAATTCAAATTTGAATTTATACTCTGAAGATCTGTTTTACAAGAATAAATCGGCAAAAGAACGAACCGGCCGCGTTGAGACACACACACACATCTCGACGCGTCAGTTGGTATTTTGGTAGATTTCTCATTGCTCGATAAGCGAAAGAAAAATTTGGCGATGAGGCCGTGGTTTGCCACAGGGTAGATCATAGACGTCTTTGAAGTCGATAACGGACGCGAGGGAACTCCGCCGCACCGTGATTTTTCGTAAGAAACGATTTTTTCGAACGATCCGAACCCGACGGAAAAGCGAAGACGATTGGTTAGAGCCTGAGCAGTTTTGGTTGCCCGCGCATACTCACGCATGCCTTGAACCTTCAGGTGGGTTCACATTATGACCTAAACCCTGATTCACAACCGTTCGAGTTTCTATGTTGCGACGGAACATACTCCCCGAAAAGGCTGCGATATGTGTTGGATTACATACAACGAATGGGGCAGAGTTAGATATCAAGATAATTAACAGAAAACCGTCTGTTTACTATTTAGCCTTTAAGTACAGTCTGTCAAGTTAAAGCGTGGGTGGCTTTACTCGCAGTCGGTAAGGTGTATCGACATGATTTTGGTGTCAAAATATTAAGAAGAGCTCCCTC
>NC_046659.1:16849050-16867724 GCF_010883055.1 Belonocnema kinseyi | reverse complement strand
ATTCAAAATTTTAAATTTCCTTTTTCCAATGGCATATATGCATCATTGATTTAAAAAAATTCTTCATTCATTAAGACTTCGTCTTGACTTGGGAGGACTTTAAGGTGATTATGGATTTTTCAAGGAGGGCGCTAAATTTGTGACGGGAGTCGCAAATTAAAGGAAAGGATTTAAAAGTCGAGAACGGGTGAAATCAATTACGGGCAACGATTTAAACAACAAATGGTTTATTAAACCAACTTAAAAATGGTAGAGGAGTAAGTTTTTCGACAAAATATTGAACTGGTCGGTGAAGTCTAGAGCGGACAAGCATGGATAAGTGGCTTTAAAGTAAATTAAAATTGTAACATAATTATTGTTTTACAGTCATAATTGTATGGTAAACATAAATTAAAACCAGGGGTTTCGAAATCTCAATTTCCAAACTGCCCCGAGCATTGTTCGAAGGCTGCTAAAAAAACCCCATCATCTGATAAAGGGCGATTTTTTTACAACGGATTCTGAAATGGCTAATAAAAAAGTCAGCCTTCGAAAAATGATCAGGGCAGTTTGGAAATTGAGATGACAAACCCCCTAGATTTAATTTAGGTTTGTTTTACCATTATGACTGCAAAAAATCATTATTTTACTATTATACAGGGGTGTTAGTTGAAATTTGCCGGGTTTTTCAATCAAGAAAACACTTAATCCTCAAGGGAATCTCAAACATTTTTTATTCAAAGTATTGACCATTGCATCCTACACATTTTGCCGATCTTTCAGGCAAAACATTGATATCATTCCAAAAAACTTTTTCTCTTTCGAGGCAAACCATTCGACGAGCCATTTTTCGACTTCTTTCAAATTGGTGAAGCGCTGCTCTGCGAGTGAGTGTCCCATCGTTGCGAAAAGGTGATAGTCGGACGGGGCGAGATCTGGAGAGTATGGCGGGTGCGACAATATTTCCTAATCCAATGCATGATTCAAATTGATAATTTGTTGTCGGTAGCGATCCGTATTCACAAGTCCCACCAAACACGGAGCATTGTCTTACGGTCAAAGCGATTTGGCCTTGGAGTCGATGGGCCGACCTCATCAGATGAAAGCCATGATTTTTTCCGCTTCGGGTTCTCGTAATAAATCCATTTTTCGTCCCTCGTGACAATTCGATGCAGAAAAGATCTCCTTTCGAACCGTTCAAGCAGCATTTCAGAAATGGTTTTTCGATTTTCCATTTGTCCATCATTCAGTTGGGGTGGTACCCATTTCCCATACTTTTGGATTTTTCCCATGACTTTTAAACGATGGAAAATTGCTCCTCGGGTCACATTTAGTGTTTGTGCCAATTGTTGTTGGATTGGGTTGGGTCTGCATCAGGGTTGTGCAGTGACGCGTCACTCGAGGTTTCTGATGTATAATACGTAAAAATGTATTATACGTAAAAAACACGTAAAAAATGTAATAAAGATGGTGGACTCGGATGGAGCATAATCTAACCTCACTTTTTTTATTTATGCTTATGTTCACCTGAAGACTTGAAGTATGTAGCTCTGTTCCTGATCATTAAATTTTTTTCTAAAATGATGCTAAACAAAAATAAATCAAGGATAGCCAATATCCCATGGAAAGATATAAATTTTAAGCGTATAAAAATAAAAGTGAATAACAAGGATCAGTTTGCAGCTGAATGTTTATTTTGTAATAATTTATTACGCAACATTGGATACAAGCGCCTTTTGGGTCATAAGTATGTTAATAAGAATCAATATTATATTATTTTCTTTAATAATTTATACATTCTCCCTTATTTTCAATTTTCTTTGTACGACGCGAATATAATATAATTTTTGTGAATTAAATTTCAGAACACGAGACTCGGAAAAGTCCATATTTATAAATTAATATTTATTCATACAGATTATATTTATAACTTTAAAAATATTTTGAATTCCTAACCTGTAAATTCGAGCTGATATTATTATAATACTGATATTATTGATGTCACTGATGCTTTACTAACTTCTGTTTCTAATCACTATTTCTATAGGAATGTATGCAAAGGATATAACACTTGAGATGACAATTCGAAAAATATTGCCGAAAATAATATAGGCATATCAGAAAGTCGACCAGAAAGCACTTCGAGCTCTAGACTAACTAATGATGAAAGCCCAGTGAGACATTCTTAGATAAGTTTCTTTTTATTTGTAGACACAAATTTCCTAAGATGACATCATAAGAAAATTTCAAAAACTATTTGAATCTTATACCTTTTTTTGACGTATACTCAGATACAAGTTAACAACACTAACAGAACCAGGACTAGAACCACTTCCTACCATCGCAAGTCAAAAAAAAAGGACAGTCAAATATAAACTATCAGATAGAACAAAAAAAAACTGCAGACACGTGCTCCAGAACCACAAAATTTCGGATTCGTTTGCAAGTTGAATCCCAAGTATCATCCACCTGCAAGAAGAACTTTAAGTGGTTCAATTTTTGACAGAATCCATGAGAAAGTAACAAAGAAAAACTATCTTTTCGAAAATCACAAGAGCGTTTTGCTTATTGACGGTTGGAAAAATTCTGTTAAGAACGAAAAATTGGTAGCGGCGACAATCCACAATCCAGATGATAAAAGATTATCTGTCGATGCCTTGGATTTTACTGAAAAATCTGAAAGTGCTGTGGCTTTAAAAGAAGTCGTGGAGGAAGCAACAAAGATTGCGAAAAAAACCTATAACACTGATATTTATGCTGTTGTGTCAGATAATGTCTCGTCTATGATTTACATGGGCAAAAAATTGATCACTGGCATCTCACGTGCAACATCCATAGCGGCAATCTATTAGCCAAAGACCTTGTTCATTCTGCCTTTACAGCGAAGGTTATTAAGGTATTAAAATCGTTCAAATCTTCCAGTTTGCAGAGACGAATTCTTGGTGGTTGTAGGATTGTTTTGCCTGGTGATACAAGATGGTGCAATTATCGGGATTTCTATCGCTGCTATCTTCGAAATCTCTCCTTTATGCGGCAAATCATAATGGAAGGTGAATTCAACCATATACTAACAGCGAACGTAATCGGTCTTGTTCTAGACGAAGATTTCGAAGAAAATGTGTTAAATTTTGTAATACTATTCGATGGAATACGCGAACTGATTAGTAAGTGTCAGCAATCAAACTTCAACATCGCTGATTCGTCAGAAGAGTGGCTGAAGTTGCAGTTTCCATTTTACAAAGAAGAATATGAGTTCGCTTTAGAATCTCGGTTGAAGAAAGTTGTAAAACCAATCGACCTCGCTTCTAACGTTTTACACCCTTTTTTTAAGGGCAAACTGTTCGATGACAATCAAAAATACAAAGAAATGGCTCTAAGTTATTTTAAAGAGAATCTGGATGCAGATGGACTCAAGGATTTGTCTGCTTATGAGGAAAAAACTGGAATTTTTTGTCGTCTTGAGAAAAAAGGTGTCACATGTGCAGAAACATTTTGAACCTTTGCGGCGGCTCGGCATCCTAAATTGTCGGAATTGGCAAGAAATGTGCTACGGATTTCTAGTTCTAATGCAGCAATTGAGAAACTCGTTTCACAGTGGTCGTTCATCCACAGTAAGCTACGAAACCTATTAGGGACAGAAAAATCTAAAAAACTCATTCAACTTTACTATATCTTAAAAATGAGCTTTGAAGAAGAATACTGAATATTCATTGTAATAGATGTAAATTAATATGAATGCGTTAATATAACATTTTTGTTTCTTAAAATTTTAGCTAATTATCTTACCTTTCATTAAAAAGTGTTCGAATTTCGGAATTGTAAAAATAAACTATAATACAATTTTTTTAGTTTCATTTTTATTAATTTATTTTTCAAATTTTAAATTATTTTACATTAAATAAAACTTTACGTCTTAATAAGAGCTAACTAAGCTTATTTATAGTCTTATACTTATTATAGATTAGTACAAAATACTATCATTTCAATTTTGGCGTATATCTTTTGAGATCCTTTAATCTTTAATTATTAATAGCCTTTTTCTTCATGCATACCATAAGCTAAATGATAAGATTCTTTTTATAATAAACGCAGATACGAAATATCACTAAAACTCTGTTAATTTATATGTATAAAAAATAAAAACGTAATTTGTTTTTTCTGTACTCTCATTACAAGAATGAGAGTACGCAGATTCAACGAATATAACTCATATTTCATAAAAAAAACTTTCCACTTCCTTTTAAATCTTTGGTGCACAAATTCTTAAATTATAGTATAGATTGACAAGTTTTTCTGATTGCTCGCTAGTTAAGTTTCTTTGTTCTCGGAAACGACACTTTAAGTTAATTGAAGAAACTGGTATCAGCAAAAGTTACAATGCTAATTTTGATAATTAGAAGCTTCCTGTTGTGCGATGTTCCAGAAGAATGAAGGGGATTTTATTTGTTTCTGGAAAAGTTCCGAAAAAATACCTTTTCCGTTTTCATACGCTGCCACTTGTTTCAATCCGTCTTCAGCGAGATATTCGAGAAGAAAGTCCTTCACTATCGCCATTTCATTCGCATTTAATTTATGATCCTTATAATTGGGATGTAAAAAATTTTCAGTTAAACATACTGGTCGCTTGACTAAATTGAAATGCTCTGCTATAGTTGAACTAAGCTTGTCGTTATTAGTTTTTAAACTGTTTGAATACACATCAATCCAACTTTGAACCGCATCTCCAATAAAGAAGTCATTTCGTTGGAGCTTTTCAGTAAGCTCAGCCATGATCGTGTATATTCCATGAATATTTTCGACTTTAAATTTAAAAGATTCATCGAACACAAGTGTTGTAAATAGCTGGCTGAAATGAATTAGACCTTCTCCAATCTTTTGTCTTAAAACTTTGACATTATTAAAAAAATACGAATATGATTGGAGGTGTCTTTGCCAGCATTGCTCTTCATCAAGATCGTCGATTATTACAGAGATCTTTTTATAAGTTTTAAAATCTGTAAGAGATTCCGCTATTAGGTTTGCAACTTTAATATTGCGCGGTACCAGCCACACATTTGAGATTAAGTGAGTTAAAAGAGAGATTTCCTTAGAAACAATTACAAAGATACTCAAATTATGTTCTAAAATAACTATCTCGATTGCTTCAATAGCAATTCTTGCAAACTCTTGTTCCTTTTCCATAAGCGACATTGCAAAGTTTTGCAAAAAAAGGTATTTTTATTTAAATCTCGAATGACAGCCAATACTATTTGTCTCTGCATGTTTTATTGAATTTAGAAATAAAAGTCCAAGACTCATACTAGATTGTTGACTCTCGTCATTGCGCATCTGGAAACTTGCAAAAGACTCGTTAAGAAGAGCTGTTGAAACTTTCTCAAATGTTGATGATGAATAGGCTGGTCGTATGAATCCAAGGAATTCCTTAAAATAATTTGATTCTACAACATCGATTTCAATATTATTTGCAAATAATAAGTTTCCCAGTGCTTTGCCAATAGATTTTTTCTTCCTTTCTGTGATTTCGTCTAAGAATGGCTTGAGATCTTTTTGACTTTTTATTTTAGAACGAGTATCGACAGGACACTTACTAGCAGAAAGGATAACAGCAGGACCAGAAACAGACTGACCAGGAGGGCAGAAAGGAAGTGCATCTTTTAAACTTAATCCAATGACGCAAACATTTGAATTTGAATTAATTGATTGCAAATTATCAACCTGAAACAATTTAAAAATTAATTTTTGTCATGAAAAATAATAAAAAAAAAATGTTAAAAAATGAACTAATCTAGGTAAATTTTAAGCAATTCTTATATACTTTTAATTTTTTATTAAATTTTAAGAACTGAAATATAGTTTTAATATAATATTTTCTTAGCGGAATATTCAAATATCTTTTCCTGTGGTGTAAAATACCTTAAAATATTCTTGTGGACTATAGTTATTCAAAATATGCTCCTTACATTCGTTGTTAAAACAATACCCTACCCCTTGCAATATTTATTTAGAAATCAATACTTCTCATATAAAAGGTAAGAAATTAGAGAACCGATTTACATTGTTGTTGTTTATCATAACATCATTTGACATAGAAATATCAAAACTGACACCACTCATTTTAGAATCATTATTATTTTGACAGCTTTCGTCTAATTGCATCATCAGGTTTTCTTCTCGTGCGTTTATAATCGTAACGCACTTTTTTTTATGAAATTGTGTTTAAATTAGCGAAAATCCTTGAATGATTTGTTTTTTATTTTTAAGATAGTTCAAGTTCGGATCGTTTAAAAATTTACCTGTAATTTCTTATCCTTTCTTCTGCCGTATTCGATAATATACGCTTGCATCCCCGACAAAACGCAACATTTTTACCGTTTTCTTTTTTTAAGATGAAGGATAACTCTTCCCAACATGCATTCCTGGGTCTGCCGCCTCTATTCATTGTTGAAGTTCTAATAATAACTTTTTTTTATTTACTTTATATTTCGTGCATGTAACAATACTACATACCGCTACCGGTGCTATTTTAAGGTTAAGTTCGAAAAGTGAATGTCGACGCCATCTTGAAAACGTATATTACGTTTTGTAGAAAACCGAGGACGTAATATACGTACGTAAATTACGTCAAAAACCTCATGTAATTTACCTAAGGTATATTACGTGCACAACCCTGGTCTTCATCCAAAAACGCCTGCAATTCCTCGTTTCGAATCTTTTCGCTGCACCAGGGTGTTCATTGTCTGTTAAACCGAAATCTCCACTTTTAAATTGACGAAACCATGTCTTACATGTTCTAATCACTGGAGCATATTTACCATAAGTTTCTACCAGCAATCGATGAGCTTCAACTGCTTTTTTCTTTTGATGAAATAAGAAAAGAAACGAATGCCGTAAATGCGATTTACTTGGAACGAAACTCGATATATTTAATGAGGTAAACAACTATGATGCTATTATTTTGACAGAATGGAATTGTGTATTTTTGAAGGTTATTGTCCATTGAAAAATATGACGTAGATGCCAAATCATAGAAATTTACACATATCTCTAGCGACATCTATGAGTAAAATCGGCAAACTTCAACTAACACCCCTGTCAATATAGTTTAATACTTGCATCTATTAATAAATTAATGTAATTGCATATAAATATCGAAACTGCAATAATTAAAAACTGGTATTGATGTAACTTTTACATTTTTTCCTGAAGATAGTAAGGGTCTTAAAATATTTTAAAAACTTCTAAAACTATTAAAATTATCATTTTACATACTATCAAAATAATCTAAAAATTTGGCAACAACAAGAATATCTGAAAGTTCAAAAATCAATGTATACAATGAAACCGTCAGAGCCATTCGGTTATTTTAGGTTGAAGGGAATTAGTGTAAACAAATCATCTTTTCACTATCTTAGCGATTAATACAATATACTAAACATTAAGAATTATAATTTCTTGTGTATTTTTATTATAATGTAATAATACATTAGAATCATTTAAGTAAATAAAAATAGAAAAACTATTATTTACATTAACATTTTAGAACCTTTAGTTTATTTTCTTTAAACTTTGAAGTGGTATTCTTTATATTTTACCATTTTACTCTGTTTGTGTATTAAAATTCTTAAAAAGACATTTCCAGTGTTTTTAAGGTCTATTTTGCAATCCTCGATATTTTTTTAATTCTAGAAACAGTTAATCTTGGCTTAATTCAAGCTCAAAGTTTTTAAAATATCCACAAATGTCCAAAATATTACTAAAACTGAGAAAAATACTACATCTGGCAGCTTATATCAGCTGTCATTCAAATGTACGGCGTGGCGCTAGTGTTTCATCTTCTGTCGTCCCACACAAAACTGACTGTACTTGCATGGCGAGTCACCCCCCTGATGGACATAGAGAACAACGATTTCGCAATATAGGCCTTGGAATTGAAGAATTAAAAAAAAGTTCACATTGTGACCAAAATATGCATCTCGAAAATAGTCGAAGTTCCAGTATAAGCTTAAAACTTCCTATCAAAAATGATACGAGTCCATACTGCAGCCACAAGTTTTAAACATTTGAGCAAAAAGAGCTCAAAGCTTAACATAATGCTATACATTTTTGACCATTTGAAAAAGGGTGCATATGCATAATAGTTCAAGTTTTCGTTTAGAATCAGAAGTTTCCATCTCCATAACAGTTTTCAGTTTGTTACCAAGATTCTTCATTTTCTATCGCCAGACTTAAAAAATAAACAAAAATTGGAAGTATCTGCCACTAATTTGAAGAATGTTTGCAACATTTTTACGTTTCGAAAAACCTCATATCTCCATAATTGTTGCAGTTATAGTAAAAGTTAAAAATTTTCCATACAAAATCTGTAGCTGAACCAACAAGATCACTATCCGACGAGTGCAGAAGCCGGCTTTGAATATTTGATCAACAGTATGAAAAATTAATGATTTTTACAGTTCTGAAAAAAGTTTGTATTTCTATAATATTATTTTTAATTCGTAGCTGGTCACAGATATACAAATATTTGGCCATATTAACCATGAATTTGAAGAATTTCAGAAAAAAATTACACTTCGAAAAAATGTTGCATCTTAATAACAGTTCAAGTTTCACTGAAAGCTAAAAGTTTCCCTTCAGAATTTAATGGAATTCGTGGTCGGATGCAGAAGAACTAGAATTTGAACTACCACAGGTTCGAGCTTTTAACTTTACAGTGAAAGCTATTTCCCCACCTTAAAAGGCGTACCTGCCCAGATAACAATTCATGCGACGCTTTATTTAACAATGCTGCGAGCTTTATGAATCGCATTTCGTCATCATGAAGATGCACGAAAAATGAATTGTTTGTCAACTACTTCTTTTTCATAAATACTACTAATGATCAAACTTGAGTGAGTTGAACTACCATACAAATTTAAAAATAATTTCTAAAATATTTTCAGTTATTTTAATTTCCAATATTAAAAAATTATATGCAGTTAAAAATTTAATTTAAGTTTACGTACATTTTAATACCTATATGCCGACCACGAAAACATGTTAATTAATTTAAAATTTTCAATTGGACATCTATATGCATCAGATATAAAAACAGGTATCTAATAGTGTCAAAATCGCATTAAATATTCACAGTAAAATATATGGTGGAAAATTCTGTCATTCCCTCCGTGGCAGACAGAAGGAACCGAAAGAAGCCTCTACAAAGTACCCTTGAAGACCCCACTGAATCCCTGTTCGGTTCCTTCTTGAAAACTCAACAAAAAAAAAGAAAGCAAGATCAACTTTTAAATAGTTGTAATGCGGATTTTACGTTAAAATTTGCATTAGAAACTCACGGAGTAATCGCAATACTTTTTCTTGCAGCGTAAAAACTTTAAGAAATAAAATACCTGTCATTTACATGGGTCGAAGGCGGCTTCAAGTGCAGCTTCTTTTAGTAGCAATTAATAAGCGTTCCGTCGGTAACTTTAAGAATTGTGCCTGCCCAGGAAAAAAGAACCGATAGAAAGCGAGTCGGTTTGAATTGCGTATCTGTAATTTGCAGATTAAAAGAATAAAAATGCAATCAGTTGGCCACATTTTAAATAATTCCTATGAGCATTCTATGATTCGTTAATTTGCATATGAATGGATTGAGATTCAATATGAAATGGAGTTCGTAAAAGATCACACTCAATGTTAAACATACGATGCGCACATAGCAATTTTCAATAAGCGTGAATCTACCGATTGTAGGTTACCTCAGGCCGTGTTCAACTGAGTAGGCTATGCAGATTTAAATTTTAAAGAATTGTTTCGAATGAGAAGTATGAGATAATGAGGTAAAATAATAAGCATGGCTTAGGAGCTTTGATGTGGAAAATGATATAAAGACCATGCAAATAAAGAATTATGATACATTTTTTGTAGTAAACAAATTTTAGATGTTAGCATAAGAATAGGCATTAAGATGGGTCGAAAATAACAAATTCTGGAATTCGGAATTGTTGTGCAGCCAAAAAGTAACGTATTAACCCATTAACGACCAAAATGCAAAAATGTCCCACAAACTGTTTTTTTTCCCATCATCGTTGTTTTTCTCAAAAACTTTAAAGTTAAAAAAAAAAGTTCCAATGAATAAAAATATCTTGAAATCAACCATAGAACACTGAAATTTATTTAGATTTTTTAGAAAAAATTCTTGATTTTTAAAAAATCCAAAATTTGAAATTTACAAAAAAAAAAATTTCAAGAAATCTCAAAAGATTCAAGAATATTCTTTGACTTTTTCAAGACATTTTTATTCCACGGAACTTTTTTTTAAACATTCAAGTTTTTAAGAAAAACAAAGATGATGGAAAAAACCAGTTTTTCGGACATTTTTGGAACAGTACTTTTGACCTATTTATTGTTTTGTTATACCCATAAACTTTGCGTTCAAACTCATGTTATAAAATTGATAGATTTGGTCGTTAATGGGTTAAGACCTTAAAAAAGTATAATTAATTTGGAATCGATGCACGTCCAGAAAATTTTTGTACCTTTTTCTTCTCTCCGATCCATCTTTCTCGTCACCCATCCTGATGTTTCTGTTAGCCTAACAATAAGTTTCGTAATAAAGATTATGAAATTAGTGAACACTCAAAGCTATTTTTTTCTAAATCCTTGTAGTAATAAGAAAGTTATTATAATAATTGTCACAATACCTTCGTCTTCCCTTTTTTAATCAGAATTTGTAAACATTTCGATTTCTCAACCTTTTTTCTATCAGTAAAAGGAGGAGGGTCAATAAGGCCGGTTTTTGGGCCATCTACAGATTGGCCTCAAACATGTTTTATTTTATTCATCTAACTAGGTCTCATAACCCCTTAAAAGGATTTTTCCTGAGAGTGATCTGATTTCAAGATATAGTCATTTTTAAGTTCGTATTTTACATGAGTTTTCGCACTTTCATTCAAATCATGCTAAGTTTCACATTGTTAGTATTGTTCACGCAAGATCATACTTGGCCAAATACTGCGCACGTATATGCGTTACAACATATGTTAAAGCCATCATTTTTCTCGAGGTACTTAGCCTTCAAAATAGGGCTTATTTTTATACTTTATGAAAAACCGAGCGTATTATTTTAAGGTATTAATTTATTATTTTAAAGTTATTTTTCTTAAGAAACATTTACTGCCGGTCTTAGCCACATTGACGCCCTTGGGCAAAGAGGAGTGAGATTAAAATCAACCAAAGTCAGTGGAATAGGAAACAAAACGCTATCGTTCATGTGCGACTGCCGCTTCGCTACGTTCAACTGTTTTCCCCCTCCACATGGTATTCGCGTTTGTTGCCGATGCTTTTAGCTATATTCTCCTTCATTCTTCTTTCACGTTTCGAACTGTTAAAGAGTTCTTATCCACTGTATGTGATATTACTGCGTACATACATCTGTTCCAGATTATTTTATTGTAGTTTTATTTTATCAGTATCGACTAGTTTCATAGCGATTGTAAATTTTTTGCACAGGTACTTCATAGGCATGAGAGGCTACACTTTTTTTAAAATCCTTATTATTTAATAGTTCTGTACATCAGTCTCAGATTCTCTTTTTTTTTCAGGTGAAATAATTACTTGCGAATTAAGTTTTATTTACCACTTATTATGCCGAAAAAACAGTGTTCTTGTTGCGGCAAATTCTTAAAACCAAAGAGTCATCTATCAGTAGTTCAGGATGAACGGGCATTAAATGTTCTTAAAACTGCTTTTAATAGCTCCTTAACCATTCAGTCAAAGGTTTGCGATATTTGTCGATGCTTTTCGATTAAAAAGTGTCCGATTACAGATGCAAAAGAGATGAGTTCTTCTGAAAATGATTTATCAAATGGTTTAGAACCAGGTAAGAGTCAGATTTATAAAAATTCAGAATCTTCCAGTGAAGATGCAACTTCAGATTCTGACTGTAGGAAAATCAAACTTCCAATAAGAAGATGTATGATTTCTCAATCCAGATGCAATGTCTGTCATCATAAGAATAATCGTATCAGAATCAAACCTTTTGCTGCATTGAGGGTTTACGTCGATACTGGTATTTTGATTCCTACAAAAGCCAGATGCTTTGCTTCTCATTTGGTTGATAATGGTTTTCTTAAGAAAGAGGCTGTTGCGTCTATACAAGCCACCTCTGATTTTACTCACATGAACGCTGAGTCGATTTCTAAGCTTCTGAATGATTTGCGTGAGGAGGCAAGAAAAACAGGGTTGAATTTTGATGATCCATCTGCGCTTGAGGATAAAGATTATTATAGGCTCACCGGTTTGACGAAAACTATTTTTGGCATAGAAAAACGAAGAGTTGGCAGAGAAATTACGGCAGCAAGGAAAGCTCTGATGTCCCCTTTGTACCTCATCATCTTGGTATAGGTCACATATCACCCGAGTCAATCATTAAGGACCATACTACATCAACGGCAAAAACGCTATTCGCAAATGGAGAAGATGTATGTATGTGTATGTAGTAGCAGTTTTCTTACGATCCGCAGGGGGAATGTCGGTCAAACTAATCCAACAGATGGCGCGACATAAAGTAGGTCTGTCTTTTTCCTTGAATTGCATTAAGAAAAAGCAAAAATAATTAAAAACTTAATGCTGTTTGCAAAATAGCTAATGAAAAAATTAATAATATTTAAGACCTCAATGACAAAAATATTTAAACATATACATGATCAGAAGAATGAACAAAAAGTATATCACTTATATCCAATATAAATATAATAATAATAATTAAAATATATAAGACTACAACTTAAGTTGCAAAGTAAAGAATCTTTGTACCTTTAAAACCTTAACAATTTCAAGTTTTGAAGGGAATATTTTTTAAAAGTAGTGGTAATTGTAATTAAAATGTTTGAGGGAATCATTTGGTAAAAAGTCAATGACACGAAAGATAAATGAGAAAATGGATTTAATGTTATTTAATATGATGTATGTGTTGATTTAAATGGAACCGAACATCATATATACATTTATACAGTTCAATAATTTATTTGTTGCTTAATATTGAAATCTTTTTTCTCGTTGCATTCAGCCCCTAATAATTTTATGAAAAAATTTTAATTCAAAGAAGATTTTGAATTAAATAGTGAATTCTATGATTGAAAATCTCATTTTTTAAATAAACATACTATAAGCTATTCAAATCTATAAACAAACGATCTGTACTCATGACGCACAGTTCGAGGAAATGCATTTTTTTCAATAAAAAATGTTCAGAGCCTTCAATTTTCTTGCGATTTACAATTTTTCTGTTTTAAATGAAAGATCATTAAATTCTATAGATCTTGACTGTCCGAACTTTTGTCTCTTCTATTTTTTCATTAATAATTTTTCCACTCAAAGTATGAACAAAGTCTTATTATCGGTGAAATTTTTTTTTCTAAAAGTGTTTCCCATTAATGTAGGAATGACATTTAATAACAAAAATAATTGAAAAGTTTATAATAACCACTGTGATAAACAATTTTTGTGGCAAAATATTAGAATTTGAGATTTTTTAAATTATAATTTTCTTCAATGGCCAGAACTTCAGGTATTCCTTAAAATAATAAATATTTAATAATATTTGATAAAATATAACAATTTAAATTTTTGTAAACAAATTAGATAAACAAATTTAAAATGTTGGCCCTTTCGCATAGAATTTTTTTTTTGCACTGGATATGTTTTAAGCTATTGGACGAATGACTGCTAGTAACAAAAATATCAGAAAAGTTAACAATAACCACTGTTGTTAACAATTCTTGTGACAAAATATTAAACTTAAGGTTTTATCAAATTTAAATCTTCTTTGATGGCCAAGCCGGTGGGTTATTGTCAAAAGATTTTGTATTGGTGAATTTTAGCATGCAGTATTATGATTAATTTCCAATCTATTACGATTGAAACCCCAATATTTTCCAAGTGAAACTGCCAACATTGGGAGATTTTTTATGTAAATTGTGTATAAACATGTAAGTTGTTATATTCCACTAAATAAAATCAACGATACATTTTTTAAGGAATGGTTATTGTTAACTTTTAAAATATGTTTGGACTAGGAGTTATTTGTCCAACAGCTTAAAACATTTCCAGTTAAAAAAAAATTTGTATGCGAAGGGACCAAAATTTTGAATTTGTTTATCTAATGTGTTTACAAAAATTTTAATTTTTAGATTTGATCGACTATTATTAAATATTTATTGTTTTAAGGAATACCTGACGTCTTTCTGGCGATTGAACGAAATAATAATTTTAAAAATCTCAAATTCTAATATTTTGCAACAAGAATTGTTTATAACAATAGTTATTATGAACTTTCAAATTATTTTTGTTATTAAATGTCATTCCTACATTAATGTTAAGCACTTTTAGCAACAAAAAATTGTATCGATAATAATATTATTTGTTAATTTGTTTATCAAGTTTGTTTGCAACAAATAAATGAAATAATAAATCAATTATTTGTATTTTATGAGTCCCTAAAGATTAATTTAAGACAATATAAAGTTTTCCTGATCAGTTATTAAAACGTGAAAAATTGTCATGTACAAAATTTCAGTTTTTCCATACTTTGAGTGGAAAAATTAGTAAGAAACAAATGGAGAAGACAAAAGTTCGGAGCGTCAAGCTGAACGAAAACAGTGAATTTCTTCCTACTGTGCGCTATGAGTACAGTACGTTTGTTTATAGATTTGAATAGCTTATAGTATGTTTATTTTTAAAATAAGGTTTTCAATCGTATAATTAACTATTTAATTCAAAATCTTCTTTAAATTTAAATTTTTTCATAAAATTTTCAGGGGCTGAATGCAGCGAGAAAAAAGCTTTCAACATTAAGCAACAAATAAATTATTGAACTGTATAAATGTATATATGATGTTCGGTTCCATTTAAATCAACACATACATCATATTAAATAACATTAAATCCATTTTCTCATTTATCTTTCGTGTCATTGACTTTTTACCAAATGATTCCCTCAAACATTTTAATTACAATTACCACTACTTTTAAAAAATATTCCCTTCAAAACTTGAAATTGTTAAGGTTTTAAAGGTACAAAGATTCTTTACTTTGCAACTTAAGTTGTAGTCTCACATATTTTAATTATTATTATTTTTATATTTGAAATACGGCATATATTTTGCATCAATAATATGAGCAAAATAAATCATAAAAATATAAAGTTCGAACTGCTTTCAAAATGTATCTCAAAATTAAATTTTCTTCATATTAAACTACATATTCTCATGACATTTTCTTTTTTGAAATAATTACTAATAGTTACTCTTATTTTTTCATATATATTTTTTGTCTATTTGCAAACAGCATAAATTTTCTAATTATTCTTGTTATTTCTTAATGCAATTCAATGAAAAAGTCAGACATACTTTTTTGGCGCCATCTGTTGGATTAGTTTAACTGACGATTCCCCTCCAGATCGTAAGAAAACAGAAAAGTGGGGGCGATGCATGGGGCTGGTGTACACCGATAAAACATTTATCAACTCCAAAAAGAAAAAAATTACAAAAAGGGGAGGCAGAAGTTACAAACTAAATATTCAAACTTTACAAAATAAAATTACTAAAAATAATTATTCATGTATTGACGTTAGGTTATAGGCTACGTTGAAAAGTATAATGGTATTTCATGTTATTCTACACTTAAAGTTTTTTAAGTATTTCAAGTTACCTTTTTTTAATAAAATTATAGTGACAAAACTTCACATGTAACCTAATTTAATGTTTTTAACCTAAATCGCGATTTTCAATTTTGGCTGCAGTGTCTAAGATATTTAGTGTTTACTTCAGATTCTCACGGCGCACACGCCCTGGCGGACCGAAAGAACCGAATGGAGCCTCTACAAAGTACCCGTAAGGACCCTATTGGGTCCCCATTCGGTTCCTTTTTAAAAATCTCAAAAAACAGCAAGATTAACTTTTAAGTTGTTGAAATTCGGATTCTACGTTACATTTTTTATTAGAAACTCACAGAGTAATCGCAATACTTTTTTTTGCAGTGTTATAAATTTTAAAAAATGTCATTAACTTCTGCCGAATGTGACTTGTAGCGCATTCATAATAGCTCAAGTAGTATGTTGCGCACGAAGTTTAAAAATAAAATTCTCTCTCACCTGCATCGCAGCGTCGTTGTCTGAGGTTTCTAACTGCTATTAAAAGAAGATGCACTTGAAGTCGCCTTTGGCCCATGTAAATGACAGGTATTTTATTTTTTTAAGTTTTTAACGCTGCAAGAAAAAGTATTGCGATTACTCCATGAGTTTCTAATGCAAATTTTAACGTAGAATTCGAATGTCAACTATTTAAAAGTTGAGTTTGCTTTTTGTTTTTTAATTTTTAAAAAAGGAACCGAATGGGGACCCAATAGGGTCTTTACGGCTACTTTGTAGAGGCTCCATTCGGTTCCTTCGATCCGCTAGGGCGGCTAACCATGATACTTATGCGCAGTTTGCTTCTCCCGGCACCAAACAGCGGATGCAAAGAACATGAACAATGGTATTATTATTTCATTAAATGGTCCTTGAAAAATAAAAATTAATTTCTAAATACACTTATGGTAAAAAATTATTTTCTACGAAGATATTAGAACAATAACCTTTTGTCCCATGCATTTTGATGCTAATGTTTAGCACCAGCGTATGGCCATGTTGGATCGCTATATTGGAACATGAAATGCCTAATATGCCTAATGTACAAACTTTGTGAAAGATCGATCGTGTAGTTTCCGCTCGACCATCGATTGGCATTGATTCTCCAAAGCTTTTTTCTCCCCTGCGGCGAGGTGTTGTGTGTAGTGAAATACGTGCTTTTTATCAGTGTTACAATGTCGTTCGCATGTTTCAAATTTTTGTTTACGTTCATTCGCCACAACCTTTTCTCGTTTGTTGATGTCTATAACATTTTTCATTTCAATTCAGGCTGGAAAAAAGGAAAACTATACCAGTACAAATGCGGGCCATCAATATGTTCTGGTAAAATCTCTTATGTTTGCGGTAAGTAATCTATAATTACTTTGAAAATCTTCTTTTCTTAGCATATATGTTTCAGCAAGTTTCTTGTAATTGACCTTGGAAAGGGTGGAGCAGGGTTGTGCAGTATTGTCTTATATGGGAGTTCATTTTAGACTTGGTCTTTGAATTTATAATAAAACGAGAGTCCCCCCCCCCCCCTCCCGGTTCAAAATCGCAGCGTTATTTGTAGTTTTTAGGTTTAAAATTTCTTTTTTATCATAAAATTATAATAAATTGATATGAACTACATATATATTTAAGTACGCTTTCGGACTTCCTAGTATCTGCATAGCGCAACACAATTTTAAGAAAGGACAAATATTCAAACTTTAGAATTTTCTATTTGGCTTTTCCCCAATCTCTGGATATACGACCGGCCTCTTTTAAAGTTGTTACAAAACTGATACAAAGGACACAACGAGCTAAATATGTTGAGAGTTTGTTTACAATTACGTCACATTTTCTGAGCCTTTAGAAATTGAAACTGAAAAATTTGCTCAGCTCTCGGAGACCCAACATTAGTGATTAGAGGTTAATTATAAAATTAACTCATAAGGATTTAAATAGGTTTTTGGAAGATGAAAAGAAAATTTTTATTGCGCGAATAAATGTAGGGAAATAGAAGAAATAAATTTCTTTAATACAAAAAACGAATCTATTATTGATTTGTTGGATATTGGTGAATGGTTTGAGATTAAAATATGGGCCGTCCACAAATTACGTGTCTTTTTACATATTTTCAACTCCCCCCCCCCCTTCACGTAAGGTACCATAAGATTTTCGTGACCCCCCCCCCATCTTACGGAGTAATTTTTTATTTCAAATAGGACGTTCTTGATATGAATATTAATATAAATATTTATACATCGCAACATAAGAAGTCGTACGTTTAAAACGGAAAAATATAAGTAAGAAAAAAATATCAGTCAAATCTATTTTACAACACGCTACAGACTTAAAAGTGACAGTCTACATCGGCGCGGGCGATCTCGGTTGTCAACACTGCGCACCGAGCCACGACGCAAGAATATTTTGCTCGTCCGATAATCCTTGCGTGTTTTTTTGTTGTTGTTTGCTATTATTTTACTTTTGATCGTATTTACGCATTAATATCGTTTGCTTATAAAAAATTAGACTAATTCACTCATTAAGTTTTAATAATCAATAAATTTTACATTTATAGGACCATATTTAGTTTTCATTATTTTATCACGTAAGAATTGTCTATTTCCCTCCTACCCGAACGTAAGAAATCGTAAGAAAATTGTGTACCCCCCGCCCCCTCCCCTATGAACCCTTGCGTGATTTGTGGACGGCCCCTATGAGAGAAAATATTATTTAATTTTAAAGAGTTTTAAAAAGTAAAGTCTAATGGGAATTTAAAAGAAATTGTAAATTTTAATGTGAATCTAAATAAATATGCATACACTATTTTCGGTTGCGTAATTTGTTAACTTACACAGGATTACCAAAATTTGTAAGAGATAAAAGGGCATTTGTAAATGTTGAGAATACTCACCGAAAAAAACAATATTCTAATATTAAGAGTGTCATATCTCGCAAGACACTAATTACATACATGTATTATCGATTTATTTGGCGCAGTCACACCGAGACGTAACCTCTATATTCTAAGATTAACTATACCTTATTGTTTTACAGACAA
>NC_046659.1:16831872-16848950 GCF_010883055.1 Belonocnema kinseyi | reverse complement strand
TTTTTCAATAGGCACACTACAAAAGTAGACCGATAGTGACAGCAAACGACGCTATTTTTTCCCGCTCTTTTGACATTTCTCTTCAGTAAAGTTTTCCATTTCATCATGGAAAGATATACGATCCAACAACGAGTCGAAATTATTAAAATTTACTACCGAAATTCGGAGTCAGTGGCCTCAACTTTAAGAGCGTTACGTTCAATTTATGGTCGTCATAATCGTCCTGCCAGATCAACAATTGAGCGTCTAGTGGAAAAATTTGAATCCACAGGTACAGTGCAAAACGTTCCCGTGCCAGTGAGACAAAGAAGTGCTCGTAGTGTCGAGAATATTGCTGCCGTTAGCGCATCAATTGAGGAAGACCCAAATCAGTCTCTCACACGTCGTTTTTAAGCGTTGGGCTTATCTGTGACGTCGTTGTGGCGTATTATGCGAAAAGATCTTGGCCTACATCTTTACAAGATCAAAAAGACGCAAGAACTGAAGCCGCTTGACTTGAAAATGATCCGGATTTTCATCGAAAAATCATCTTCAGCGATGAGGCTCATTTCTGGCTGAATGGCTTCGTCAATAAGCAAAATATGCGTTATTGGCCAGGCAGCAATCCACACGAACTTCATGAGTCAGCATTACGTCCCGAAAAAATTGCGGTTTGGTGCGGTTTATGGGCCGGCGGCGTTATTGGGCCGTACTTCTTCCGTGATGATCACGACCGGCACGTTACTGTGAATGGGAATCGCTACCGCTCAATGATAACCGAATATTTTTGGCCCGAATTAGATGATATGGACTTGGACAATATAGGGTTTCAACAGGACGGCGCCACAAGCCACACAGCGAATGTCACAATCGATTTATTGAAAACCAAGTTTGGTGAGCGTGTTATCCCACGAAATGGCCCAGTCAATTGGCCGCCTCGGTTGTGCGATTTGACGCCGTTAGACTATTTCCTGTGGGGCAAGCCTATGGTCTATGCCAACAAGCCAGCGACGATTGATGAACTTCGTACGAATATAGAACGTGAAATTGCAGCAGTATCGGCCGAATTATGCTTGAAAACCGTCGAAAATTGGGTTCAGCGTCTGGACTTCTGCAAGCGTGCCCGTGGTGGCCATGCAAAAGAAATTGAGTTCCATACATAATGGCATCGAATGTACTTTGACATGAATAAAGAATTTCATTTATTTCCAAAACCGTTTTTGTTTTATTTAAAAAAACTTTTGTAGCGCTCTTATTGGAAAACCCTTTATATATGTATAACTAAAAGTTTGTCATAAGGACAGCCGCAGGATTTCGCCGGGAGCGGGTGCTAATCTAAAAAACTGCACTCGATCCCAGCGAAATCGCTGTAAAATTTCAGCCACAAACAAGTCTCACGACCGTGAGATAGGTGGTTACAGACTGTAACGGAATCAATACGACGATTTGGCAAAAGTCTCGTGCAACTTGAGGACACGGAGCGACCCAAGGACGACCGCCTTCTGCATTTTTCCCGCAAGTGTTTTAGCATATTGTTCATTCACAGGGTTGCTTTTCAGGTGACTAACCAGTGAAAGTTTGGCACCTCTAAGAGCGCCGATGATAAGGACGATTAGTTTGATAGAATATTCCGGCAGAGTTTGCCGAAAATTCGATAACGAACATGGTTCGCTTCTCGAAGTCAAGAAGAACCATGTCAGGCCTCGAGTGAGCAAGAGAAACAATTGTCGATAATATAAAGTTCCGGTATAAGCGACACTTCTTATTCTCGACAATTGACTCGATTTCCCTAGGAGCATTTAGAGGAGCGATATTAAAGTTGATGCCGTAAGAATGACCGAGATGGTAATAAAGCACTCTTAGTGCCGCATTGTGCCTTTGGATGTAGGTTGTTCCCGCATGAGTTGAGCAACAAGATAGTATATGTACCAAATGCTCGGGGTGTGCATCGCATGCCCTGCAGCTATCATCGGGAATGTCTTGGCTCAAAATGTGGCGACGATATGTTAAGGTAGAAATAACACCGTCTTGGCATGCCAAAATGAAACCCTCCGTACCAGACTTCAATCCGGATGACTTGAGGAAAGCAAAAGTTAGCTTTTTATGATTTTTAAGATTTTATGCATTTTGCTCACCTCTAATACTGAAGCTAAGTCCGAGTGTTTCAGCAGCCTCCTCCGCTGTTTTGTACAGAAACGCTCCTTTGCCCACTTCTTCGTGCTTCCTGCCAATTTTAAAAAGAGGGTCTCCTCCATTTGCGACTCTATGTGCTGTACCCAGAATGATCCTGCTGTGAAGACATTCGAAGACAACCTTGACGGCGTGAGATGTAGAGTCGCAAAATTTGTATATGATTCGGACATTATCCTTTTTAGATGACAAATCATGAATGCGACTCTGTGGCAAGCCCAGGTATGTAAAAGTCTCTCCAGCGCAAAGGTGTCATACAGCGCTTCTATCGACGAGCTCAGAGTCTTCAGGGATGCCATTAAGTTTTCCTCGCTTCAAATAAACCTTGGCGCATTTGTCTAACCTAAATTCCATTCCTATTTCATATATACGGTGCAAGATTTTAATCGATAATCCCAAATATCTTCTAAAATACCTTATCTATAAAGAAATGATTTGAACAAAGGTTGACCAGGACCGAGGCCATGGAAAGGTAAAATTAGGGTCAAATGTGTAAGAAACGACCAGATGCCCTTTTTCTGAAATGTATTGGTTTTTGGGATGAACAAACGTTCAAAATGCTTCACAAAAGTCGTTAGAAAGTTAAGGTGTACATCACCTTGACCATTATGACCTTCTGGTCAATTTTCAAAGTCACTTAAAGGTCAAGAAGATTTTTCTTAGATTGAACTCTGTTCCCGGATGAATATTTTTTGTAGACTTCAGGCTGTGGATTCTTATCACCTCCCCTTGCTTCTCACATTTCGGGTGGTTGATTACCGTGACTCCTCTTGCCTCTCACGATTGCTACCAGTTTTACAATCAGCCACGGATTAACTGTCCGAAGTGCTCTCCATTGGCTTGAAGACACAAATCTAGACGTCTTTCAAAACCGTCCATAGTTTTCAGCAAAGTTTCTCGAGAGATAGCTGCGAAAGCTGCTTGAATCCTTTTCATCAGATCTTCTCTTGTTGTTGGTCGCTGTGCAAAAACTACATTTTGAATATAACCCCATGAAAATAAGTCAATGAGGTTAGATGTGGTGAGCAGGGGGGGGGGGCATGCGAATGAACCTCCTCGTCCAATCCATCTCTCATTGAAATTTAAGTTCAATAACTCACGTACGATGAGTGCAAAATGTGGCGGAGCACCATCTTTGTCTTTTTGCTAAGTCAAAGTTTTCCAATAGTCTAGGTAAATGGTCCCTTAACAACATTTTCGTTGTACTCATGATGTCGGCATTCACGAACAAGAATGCTATTGCGAGCTCTTTCAGTCAAAGTACTTATTGTTAAATTAGTAGGATGTCTTCTGTCTGGCAACCGTTTAGCGTAAGCTCTTGATGCAGTGGCGTAGTTAACGTGACATTCACCTAAAATTAGTATCTTATCAACAATTTCAATATATAAGTAATCAGCCATATTTGTGAATTTCTTTGCAAACTATCAAAATATGACAAAATTGACAATACCTTATTTTTTTCCAATTTTCAATTACTCAAATTACGAATACAAAATCGGCAGCATTTAGAATTTTGAAATAATATATTTTCCCTGCATGAAGCTCCGAGCAAGATTATTATTTCAATAAACAAAAAAGCTTAACACCAAATGGTAATGAGGCCGGAAAGAAGCATCAATATCAGGGAAGCAAATGCCTCGCGATGGAGTGTAAATTCAGTCAACCACTCTAACGAAAAAAATGCATGCCGCTGGAAACTGTGGTCGGTTTTACTCTGTAGCTGACTGTAACACAGGTAGCAATGTTGAGAGGCATAGCGGACCCACGTTAATCAGCCACCCGAAACGTGAGAAGCAAGGGGAACTTACAAAAAAAAGCAACCCAAAGGAAACAGAAGTTACTACGTCCACACCCTTGTTTCTGGGTGCCGCTAAAAGTACGGACAAAGTATCTTTTTTATTTTTTTAACTAGTCACAGAGAAGTGACATTGTCAAGATTGTCACTTTTGTAACTAAATAGTCACAGTCTTTACATCTTATCCGAAATTATTGTTACTGTTTAGGTGTGTTAGGGGGGGGGGGGGTGATGCGATAACCATCCACAGCCTGAAGTCTAGAAACAAATTCATCCGGGCACATAGTTCAATCTAAGAAAAATCTTCTTGACCTTCAAGTAATCTTGAAAATTGACCTGCAGGTCATGATGGTCAAGGTGATGTACACCTAACATTTCATCAATTTTTGTAAAGCATCTTGAACGTTTGTTTACCCCGAAAACCCAAGACAATTCAGAAAAAGGGCATCTGGTCATTTCTCATACATTTTACCCTAATTTTTTACCTTTCCAAGGTCACAACAACCATTTTTCCACATGTCATTTTTGACGTGAAATTTCCCGCACTTTTCAAATCCTCAGTCAAAAATAGGGGTTCTCATTTAAGGAAAGGGTCCTACCTCCATTTGACCTTTAAAATTGACCCTCGGTCCTGGTCAACCTTTGTCCTTTTTGTGTGTGTGGTCTTTTGCTCGAGATTTTGTGAAACACCTCCCACCACTCACCACTATATCGTCGCGCCTCATCTAAACCCTGTCCGTGAGCCACGTCTACATCTTGCATTAAGAATATATTCTTGGTCTCTATTTAAGTTGAAAATATTCTTCAACTTAGTAGTAAATTTTTAGAATTAGAATATCGTTTTTTCAGTGCTAATGATTTTTGTTTTCTCTGGTCGGTAATGGCAGTTCTGTAGCCTGCTAAGAAAGATTCTCATCGTACTAGTATTTATCATCATTTCGATACTAAACTCAAATATGATGAAATACAATTTCTTATTAGTTTACATGGCATACTGAAATTTGACAAATTAAACAATTTAAGTATAAATTTGTTATAAATTTGTATAGTATAGTCTTATAAGAATAGAGAAAGAGGACAATGTGCCGATTTATTTAAGTCAACTAAATTAAATCAGAATAGCCCACAAAGGTGGTCTTGCTAGAACGGGTGGTATGTTTGCTGGAAGATCTTGCTCTTGTTCTTAATAAAGAGCTTCATATCTCCGTTTGCGTAAAGAAGATACTTGATCTCTTAAACACTGAGGCGTTTTATGAGGATATTCTCGGCGCATATTGACACAACGCTCATTTAACCTCTGCATGTTTCCTCTTAGCACCGGTAAGCTTTCTTGCCAACAGGTAAGGATGTCCCTCCTGAGTTGGTCCGACCATTTAAAACGATGTTTTTGCGTTTGTCCAGGGCCATTGCCTGGTTGTTCCCTCGGTTCGGCCCTATTGCCACTCCCAACTAAACCATGACCTCCATCCAAAAGACGCCTATTGTGGGGGCACTGCGCGAGCCAGAGCTCTCGGGCGATGGAGTCGCCATCTGCCTACGCTAATCTATCGATGGGTCATCGATGTGTTCGTCCAACATGATTCTCAAATCTGCTAGATTGAGATCGGAGACTGAGAGACTTCTTTTTGCCTCTCAAGACGGCATTATAGTTACCTTAGTTTACCGTTTGCGCATAATGACCGTACCTGTAGACGATACCAACTGCCGAACGTACTTAGCGAGCTGTCTTAGAGATAGGGTGTGGATGGATGTTAGTTTTTAAGAGTTAGTTGTAAGAAAATTCTCAATTTTTCAAGGCCCGCAGGCCGAAAAATAAACGTTTGTCTATCTACTTTGGATATTTTCGTATGTAAATTTTCTTAAATATTTTTAGTTGTCTTAAACGACTCCAAATTTACCCAATTTTCTAATTAACATTCTCTAGGCGATATATTCGCTTAATGTACTCCTTTCAAAAAAAAATTAATCTATAAGAATAAAAAATAATTTTATCAGACATTTTAAGCTTTCCTACTGGTAGAAATGAATTGGAATAAAATTAGATTCAGTTTTTCTACAATTGATTGTATTAACATTTATGATTTATCAAACTTCTCCTTTTTCCTGATGCATGTACATTTTTAAATTATTTTTTGAAAACAGGGGTCAAATTAGGGAGTGCCGTTCAAGAAAAATCAACTTTATGAAACTTACGGTAGTAAACTAATTTAGCCTACACTGTTCATTCCATTTGGATATTCATTTATGATTGAAAAATTAATCGAATTGTCCGAAATTTGATAATACAGTTTGCAACGGACTTTTACGTTTTGAGACCTCCTGAATCCAAAAATCAAGGGTTGGCGATGACATCTGTCTGTCCGTTTGTCCGTCCAAACCACGGATAAAAATGTAAAAATGTTGAGCATTTAAAACGTTTTTGGGTAATTTTTTTAAGATATAAAAATTTTATATCCGGATAATTGCAGTGCTCAGACAGCCAAGCAATTTATCCTGATGACTTTTTTCCAAATGTGTTGACAAAAAACACACGATATGAGAGAAGTCAGGTGGAGAAAAACGTTGCTTTTTGGAAGCCCTACAAGATTATCGTAATAAATTTTTAGATTTTCTGGGAAAATTCAAATTTTGATCAAACTTATACGCGCCCGAAAATGCGGGAGCATACGTGAACGCAAGTGCGGCCGCATATTTTCAGTAGGGAAGAGTCTGCTCTTTTTAAATCTTTTCGGTTTTTTTGTTGCACACCATTTTTATGAACGTTATCGTTTCTCGAAACAGAGATACATTCTTTTTTAAATATTTTTTGCTCAGTATACAACCCTCACATTATTATATTAAATTATTCTTAAAAAATATAAACATAAACATAAATAAAATCAGCTAGTAAACAAAAGAGGTCCATTATTAATATTTTGTAAATAAAAGGGTTCAGAATAGTCTCGACCATCGAAGGTGTAACAACCAAACTGAAAGAAGCAAGCAAATTTGTACTGTAAAGAAGTTTCTTTCAATTTTGATATGTCACACCTTCGATGTTCGAAACTATTATGAACCCTTTATTTTAATATTTTAAAATAATATTTTTTAAAATAATATTTTCATTCAGCTTTATCTCCAAATGTAGAAATTGGAAGATTATGACCCCCTCAAAATATTAATCAATTTAATCTTTATGAAATTCCTTTATTAAACTGCAAGCAGGCAGCCTGCATGAAGAAAATCCAAAAGAGTGAAAGAGATGGACCACTCTCTATCTCTCTCACTCTTATGGGTTTTCTGCATGCAAGCTGTCTGCTTGCAAAGGCATGAAAGCACCCTCATGAAGCCAAGGCATTTCCATCGTTGTGCGCTTTCTGAGTGATCCGTTTCGCGGCGGCAAATGCTAGGGATACAAGACGAGACTGGAGTTTGAATAGTACAATTTTGACTTGCATTTCATTTAAAGCTAGCTCTAAGGCGTCAAGGCATGTTCGAGGGATCTGTTCACATTATGGATGTAAACATTCCTAGCGATCGTACCGAATTCGAGTGGAGCTCATATTTGTTTTTTTAAACATTTATTTAATCTTCAAACATTGTAATTATATAAACAATTTTCATAAATGGCTATTTTTTAAAGAATGCGTTTAATTTATTATATTGCTTTGTAAATTTACAAGAAATATTATTTATTTACAACATTAATTATTTAATAAATTTTAATTAAAAAATTGAAAGTGCCCTTTTTTAAGAGGCAATGTGTTTACGGACTTAACTAAAAATGTCTATCTGATAACTTCTTTCTATGTTGCTTTACAAATCTACCACAACTATTAATTATTTTAAGAATTTCAATTGCAAAATTAAGAGTTTAACCATTTTTCTACGAGTGAATTTGTTTACAGAGTGAACTAAAAATGTCTATCGGATGACTGTTTTCTATGTTGTTTTTTAAATTTACGAGAACTATTAATTATTTAAACAATTTTAATCAAAAAATTAAGTGTTTGGCCTTTGTCCTACAAATCAATTTGTTTTCGAAATCAACTAAGAAGGTACATTCGATGAATCTTTTCAATGTTCCTTTATAAATTTCCAAGAACTATTAATTATTGAAATAATTTCAATAGAAATATTAAGAGTTTGGTTTTTTCTACTAGTAGGCTCTATTTTTAACATAATTAACTAAGAATGTATTTTCAATTATTTTTTTATCTGATGCTTTAAAAATTAAAAATTATTAATTATTTAAGAAATGTTTATCAACAAATTTATAGTTTGGCTATTTTTGAAGTGAGACACATAGTTTGTTTACGGAATGAACTAAGAATGTCTTTCGATGATCATTTCCCACCATACCTTGTAAATTTATAATAATTATGATTCATTTAAACAATATTCATAAACATATTGAGAGTAAGGGTATTTTTCAATTAATAAAGACAATTTGTTTACGTAGTTAACTAACATAAGTCCGTGGTCTAAACTTGTTAACTACTTATGGCGCTTATGGGACACATTTCAGTGTACGTTCTGTTGAGTTCATGTGCATGTAAAATGTTTTTTGTGGCTACTTTCACGTTATTTTTTATGTTGTTGTCTATGGATCGCTATAAAGACAAAGGCGAGCGACGCGTCTCATTTACTAACACTCAGCAATTTTTTGCAATAAACTATTTAAAATTTTTGCAAACACATATATGTTTGGCTTGCGATTCCAAACGTTTTGACACATAAAACTTTCCCACAGCTTGGAAAACAACGCAGAAACATGCGAGCCCACAAAAAACAATAGAAAACGTTCAATTTTGATTTAAATGTTATAAAACTAACGTGTATTATTATTCTCTAGTAAATGAACAAAAAACATTTTACAGTTTGAAAAAATATTGAAAACTGCAAAAATAACGATTTTTCTTTGCCGTGTAAGATTTCTGAAATGTTGGTTAACAGGTTTAGACCACGGACCCTGCATATGTAACTAGAGGGTAAGGTAGGACTATTAGATGTGCAATTTAATATTGGAAAAATATCGTGTAATATCCTAACAGAAAAACTCTTATATTAGTTATTTCGGGTTCCAATCGTGTAAACAACTACGAATTTTGCCGACGCGACGTAGTTTTTTACACGATTGGAACCCGAAATATCTCTTTGTATCAATTATTATGTTTATTCTAATTGATTAAAAAACTTATTTATTATATTGAAAACATCCCCTCGAACACTATCCAGATTTCCACGAATTAGTTCCCGAAATTTAATCCGGTATACTGCGCCTGACTTTTATCTAGATATACATTAGATATACCTAAGTATTCAAATAAATATACTCCTGCACTTTCCTTTCGAATATACTCATTTTTAATATTTTGCATTTTTTATCAATTAAAAAAGCGTTTCCATTATAACTTAGTGGCGAAACCATTGGTCTGTAAAAGATAATGGATGCTAGGAGCTTTAAAAATGGTAACACGTCTAATCGTTGATGTGTTCATTTTTCTTGTATATAACAGTCTTGAATGATTTGCTTTGCTCGTAGAACTGTGCACTTAATGGTTCATAATGAATTGCAAAAATTAATTTTGCACTTAAAGACTCTAATGTGTTACAGCAGTTATGGTATCCGCCAAGTTACGTTCCCAATTTGTTCTGAAATGTTGATTTAATTTAGCAATAAGACACCCTCATTCCAAGTCAGGCATCTCTTCATCGTCACTGTCTGCTCCATCTGCATCATCTCCCATATCCAGATCATCAAAATTTGGTTTACTATCGCCAGCTCCTCCTAGACCACCCATCTGGCGCATCATCTGAAATATTACAATATAATAGTTCATTGGAAAAGAATTATTTTTAATTATAGCTGAATACGGAAGTATCTACAGACAAATACAAACCAGAGACTTCCAAAATTAGATTAGAAGGCTCTAAAATTCTTTAGTTTCTACGAATAGTATATGACTTGAAACAGTTCAATATAATTTCATTAAATCATATTTATAAAATTTAACTAAAGCGGGAGAAAATCTAAGCCGGTATGCTACTGAACGACTAACACAAATTCTTGTGCTAAAGAGTAATATGTATCACTTGTATGGATGACGTGAAACTAGTCATTACGTGCGAAACCACTTAAAGAGGAAATGAAGGAACCCGCGGCAACGAGACCACTCTCGATGTCATGATCTTTAAGTGGTAACGAAGATGGCCGTGGAGCTAGTATGCGCAAGTGTGACGAAAATAAAACGTTTTTCGCCTAGACCAAGAGTGGGTTGGATCATGCTTGCTGTGAAGGAACGCACAGGCAGAACTCTGTAGGAAAAAAGTGAAATTAAATCTCTTAATTTAATTTGTAATTTTATCGGTTTGAGTATAGATCCGACGCTATAGCAATACCGAACTATGTCGATTAAGTAAGTATTGACATGGAGCAGTTCTTTATGTAGAACTCGCAACATTCAGAAGTTGAATATCAGCTGTTCTAAAGCATTGAGCACACACTGTTAGACTTTTGTATCGGGTACGGAACGAAATCTGAATCACATTGCGTAGTTAAGATAGAAGTTTTACGATTCAAAACACTAAGACGCGTTACGTTTAAACAACAAGCAGCTGCGATTCTAAAAATGCGACAATGGAGCAGTTCCACGTATGAAATGCTTATATTGAAGTCTTAAACGACGCTAGTTGGGACAAAGCGAAACCCGACCCGTTCAATGTTTTCATACGCGAAATCTCGGTGTCTAATCGGCAGTGCGTCGAAATAAATATACTCGCTACGCTTCACTCCGTTCGACTCGGCTGGTTCGAATAACGATGAACAGCGAGAATCGAACGAATCTGTAACGTAGGAGCTGCGCGTGAGCAGTGCGCTGAGTTGAGGCGCCGGACAATATGTGTTGGGAAAAATTAAACACTAATTATTTAAATATCAAATCTCGCATGCTCTCAAATTTAAACGGTGCACGTCAATATTTAGAGGAACAAACATCGTTCATGCAATAAAATGCAAGAGTTAAGGCTGATGAACGATCAAAGTTACGATAATGCAGTAATAAGATGGTTGCAGATGTAGAACACTATCAGATCAATCAAGGAACGCCAGCTGATCGAAATAAGTGAGATTTAGACTGTTCGCAATTTAAAATGCAAGCCGATTATTAATCTAACATCGTATGTCCTAGGAACTACGCAACTTTTCGCGTACCCGTATCAGTACGTGATCAGTTGCAAGCATAGATTATAATAATTATAAACTTGCAGTATTAACAAAATTGATTTGTTTTATTTTTTAATTGTAATATGGCTACAAAATTCGTTTTGCATTAAAAGTCGACAAACTTTAAAATATAAAAACGCGTGTGCCTAAATAATTAAATTAAAAATTTTTTCTTCTATTATTTTAAATTTTTCATTATGACGAGCTTTTCCTTTAAAATTATGTTATACACAAATTAGGGAAAAAAGTTTAAAAGATTAGTAGTTTTTAGGTTACTAAACGTAAACAAATTCTTAATTGGTTACAAAAAGTGAACCATTTAATTAAAAAAAACTTTTTTAAATGTATAAAACTAGAACAAGGCCCGAAAAAAATTAGAAGTTAAACGTCCAAATTGATCGAAAACTTTCCAAAATATGCCATTAAAAAAAGCATGTAACCACAAATAACTAGAAAACGGTTCATTCGAATTGACTCAAAATTGAAATCAGTTAATGGTATCATGGGGCCTATCTTTTCTGGGAGTTTCAACTAAAAATATATATTTTTCCTCGAGTTATTGTGGAAAACAAAAAAGCATTTTTTCACTTAACCTAAAAATGGTCAAGAACGAATAAATCAATTAGACTAAAAATTTAGTCATTTATACAACTTTTTTAAAATGGGTCGATACAATTAAATGGAGATTTGCCATGGAAGTAACATTTTGCTATAAAAATGACTCCAGCGGATCAAATTTGCAAACTTCAAATTGTTATTTTTAAAAATTAATGAATTTTATTTTCAAAACTTTAGACGCACGTATTTGTATACTTTAACGCAAAACAAATTTTATAACAGTATAAAAATTAAACAGTAAACCCAATCAATTTTGTTTATGTTGGAAGTATATAATTATTATAATCAATGTTTGCAACTGATCACGTACTGATACTGGTACGCGATAAATTGCGTAGTTGCAGGACTGACGTGCTGTGATCCAGATTTCGTTACGTGCCCAATGCAAAAGTGAAACAGTGTATGTCTCGATGTTTTAGAACAGCTGATATTCAACTTATGAATGTTACGAGTTCTACATAAAGAACTGCTGCTCCATGTCAATACTTACTTAATCGATGTAGTTCGGTATTGCTATAGCGTCGGTTCTATACTCAAACCGATGAAATGATAAGTTAAATAAAGAGAGCCAGTTCCACTTTTTTTTACCTAAAGAGTTCTAATTTATGCGAAGCTTATTAGTCCAAGGTGTTATTCAACTAATATAGTCGCATATTTTTTTCGGTGTAAGAATTGACGTCAGAGTATCGACTTTTTTCGATATAAACACGGCAATTCGAACGTGATAAGTGTCAACAAAACAGGTTTATGCGTGTGAAAATATAATCCTGCTCTTTCTTTAAATTAATATAAACTAGCTATTGGAAACGAGGATATTACATCATATAGTTAATTCCATATACAATCGTGTATAGTACAGGTCATCTCCAGTTGTTTTAACCATTTATGTTACTATAAGAACAAACAAAATACTGAGAAGCCACTACCACAGAATCACAGAGCACCTTAACGCTCAGATTTTGAAATACGTTACAAAAAAAGACGCAGACCGACCGTTTAAAAATTTGAGGTTTAAAATCAAAAGACGTTTCCTAAAAGAAATATATAAAAAATTATTTTATTCAATATTTGCTTCGTAACGGAAAGTCAGATTCGATTAAGGGCATGTGATATTTACAACATTATCGATTTTACCAGTTTTAGGTTCCCCCGGCTTTTTTTCTAGAATAAATAGTTTGCCTTAAAAATTTGGAAAAATGATAGCGAACATGCTAACGGACGTCCCTGCACACTTTTTTGTCGGTTAATTCCAAAAAATTTTGATTTTGCTAAAAACTTGTGTATATTACAAGGTTATGTGCGTTACGATTCTCTCCCATAATTATTCTAGAGTGCTTACCGACAGCATCGGTACGACAGAGAACTACATTATTGGAAAGACAGAGAGCTAAAAATGACTCTAACCTGAAAATAATGCACATGCATATAATTTTTATTTCGTTATGATGTTTTATAGCACCTCCGAATTCAGTTTTTAAAACCACGATTGACCACACGACGAAGTATCACATGCCCTTAACAAATCAGCGCCCGACTTCTCCTAATCACAGTTCCTATTGGATAAGGAAAGAACGAACGCTGACAGCAAGTCACGGAAATAAAGTAATCGAAGTGGTCGATACCAATGTAAAAAGTATCGATACCTTTATAATCAATCTTCCAAGTATCGGTATCGAGAATCAAGTATCGCATTGGTATCGCCAATACCTAGCATTTTTATTTTATTTTTTTTTTATTTTAACAAAATGACAAGTATGCTCTTCCCTATTTCGTGATGTGTCGCGTTTAGTTAATTCTGAGCGGCATTGAACGGCCCTCTATCAACAAATGGGAGTTCAAGGGTCACAAGACTAAAGCTTTAAATTAATATTAACTAGCGCGGCACTAAAGTGAAAGGTGACAGTTTATAATTAGGGACGCGAAATTCTCCTTATGAAAACTTCTAAATAAAACTAAATGAAATCTTTAAATAAAAACCTTTGAAATAAGAGCGATAAATGTCACTAAGACAGCATCATCTCTAGGGAATTCATTTTAGAAAATTATTTAAAATTCAGGATTTACGATTAGAGAAAAGTTAGATCAATTTTGGTGATGTTAAGTCTTGCTGAATCCAGGTGTTAGAGAAATGGGAGTTCAAGGGTCACAAGACTAAAGCTTTAAATTAATATTAACTAGCGCGGCACTAAAGTGAAAGGTGACAGTTTATAATTAGGGACGCGAAATTCTCCTTATGAAAACTTCTAAATAAAACTAAATGAAATCTTTAAATAAAAACCTTTGAAATAAGAGCGATAAATGGCACTAAGACAGCATCGTCTCTAGGGAATTCATTTTAGAAAATTATTTTACAATTCAGGATTTACGATTAGAGAAAAGTTAGATCAATTTTGGTGATGTTAAGTCTTGCTGAATCCAGGTGTTAGAGAAATCAGGTAAAAGAATAATTTTACAGACTACGTGTGTGTCAAAGGGAAAATTTAATATTATACCTATAAGATGGCTGAGTTTTAAGGAGATTGTAATATTTTAATGTGGATTCAAGGAGAAGGAAAGAAAATTGCAATTGTTATTTGTATTTCAAGGTTGCTAATTTTTCGATTAAACCTTAAGGGGGTACTTCCTACAGAGGCTTCAAGCAATTCATTTTTTATTGCCTTAATTTACAGTTTGAAACCTTTAGAATAAGATGCAGTTAGTGATTTTGGTCAATTCTCAAAAATGAAGTCCTGCGAGCCTTTGAGCGTGACTCGCTTCTGCTTCAATTGGATTCATGTTCCAACAAACCAAGGTTCCGCCAATCCGATGCTTAAATACCGCTAATACCCCCACCATATTCTCTGAATTGGAGCGAACGGAACGCGAAGCCAACTGCCTGAAATACTTGAAAAAAAGTCAACGGGAATACTGGAATCATACGTTTCTCCTGTGCCGAAATTTTAAACACGATTATTTCGACACTTTTTTTCCAATGGCACACGTTTTAAAAATACTTATGTCCAATGGATGAACCTAAGACCAACTAAAAATTATCAAAATAAACATGTTTTTGTCTGGGTCAAAGTTTGAAGTTTTTTCCGAAAAATCAACTTTTTTGTTCACCCAATTCGTGTAAACCGCATTTGGCCTCCATTCCGGGCAACTTCACGGCGAATGTTTATACATTCGCCATTTTTTATTTTTTTAAAGCAACAAAAACCATTTCGTAAGCTATAATTATATGATAAAAAGTAACTTTGACCCTGAAAAGATATATACATTCCTTACCCTTAAAAAGAAATTTAAGAAAATCGACTAAGATTTGGCATACTATAAGGATTGCCCCCTTTAATAGGGCGTATAAGTTAGTCTAAAAGAATTAGTTTCGTATTGCATTTGCTTAACTCAATAAATAAAAAGGTCAATTGCGCAAAAAACCGAACATATCGCGTTTGGGTCATTGCACAAAATGTCCCGAATAAGGAGGCGAGAGTACAAGAATGAAAATTCTAGGTTGAAAAACGAGGCACTGGAGCAGTTTTGAAGTTAGAACTTCTAAGAACTATTTTTTGAGAAAAACTGATTTATAGTTGCTAAGTGCGGTAAGTGCATGTATTATATTGCTCTTCAAATGTATAATTTACCAGCTTCCAATTGCTTTCTGGAACATGATTATAGCATCAATAGATTTTACATAAGCAGGGCGTATAGCGAAACTTAATTATCAAATTACCGGCGAATTCCCTGATCCAAATGAACATTTTCCTCGGTTTTATTTGGTGGTATATGCGTACCAATTTCCCAAAAAATGTTCACGTTTTAATTTTTTTCATGAATGCAACACTCTTCTTAAAATTTCAGGTTTTTTAAACTTCTAACATAGTATCGGTTAGGAAGCCCGTTTAATACCACAAAAGATGTTTTTTTCTGTGTAAAATAACTTTTTTTTTATAAAATGCCATCAATTTCCAGAAGACAGTGATTATAGAAATAAAAAAAAAACTTTGTTTATCATAAAGTTATATATATACACATAATTAAAAATTTGTCATAAAGACAACCGCAGGATTTCGCCAGGAGCGGGTGCTAATCTGAAAAATTGCATCCGCTTCCAGCGAAATCGCGGTAAAATTTCAGCCACAACCACGTCTCACAACCGTAAGATAGGTGGTTACAGTCTGTAAAGGAATCAATACGGCGATCCAGCAAAAGCCTCGGGCACCCTAAGAACACGGAGTGACCCCCGGACAACCGCCTTCTGCATTTTTCCCGCAAGTGTTTTAGCATATTGTTGACACGCAGGGATGCTTTTTAGGCCATTAGCAAGTGAAAGCTGGGCACCTCCAAGAGCGCCGATGATAAGGACGATCAGTTTATCACAATATTCTGGGTACAATCATTGCAACTCCCTTATAAGGTCTTGATACCTCTCATTCTTTTCATTCTCCTTGGCTATGTTGCTTTTGTCAGCTGGTGTCGAAAATTCGATAACGAACATGGTTCGCTTCTCAAAGTCAAAAAGAACCATGTCAGGCCTCGAGTGAGCAACAGAAACAATTGTCGAGACTATAAAGTTCCAGTATATGCGGCACTTCCCATTCTCGACAATTGACTCAATTTCCCTAGGAGCATTTAGAGGAGCGATATTACGGTGAATGCCGTAGGAGTGACAGAGATGGTAATAAAGCACTCTGAGTGCCGCATTGTGCTTTTGAATGTAGGTCGTTCCCGCATGTGTTGGACAACTAGATAGTATGTGAGCTAAATGCTCGGGGTGTGCATCGCATGCCCTGCAGCTATCATCGGGAATGTCTTGGCTCAAAATGTGGCGACGGTATGTTAAGGTGGAAATGACACCGTCTTGGCATGCAAAAATGAAAACCTCTGTACCAGACTTCAATCCGGGCGATTTAAGGAAAGCAAACGTTAGCTCACAAGACATTGACTGATCCTTCACATTTCTGTGGAAGATACCGTGCATCCTCATATCGAGGAGCTGTTCACGAAAGTTTTTCTCTTGTGTTTTTTTAATCCGGGCTTTCAGGAGTAAGTACTCGAGATAGATAAGATTTGATGCATTTTGCTCACCCCTAATACTGAAGTCAAGTCCGAGTGTTTCAGCAGCCTCCTCCGCTGCTTTGTACAGAAATGCTCCTTTGCCCACTTCTTCGTGATTCCTGACTATTTTAAGAAGAGGGCCTCTTCCATTATAACTCTATGTGCTGTACCCAGAATAATCCTGTTGTGAAGACATTCAAGACTCAATATTCCGCGACCCCCTTGACGGCATGAGATGTACAGTCGCGGAACGGA
>NC_046659.1:16830118-16831772 GCF_010883055.1 Belonocnema kinseyi | reverse complement strand
CAAGGGTTTCTGCTGAATATGGTTACAAAAATAAATAGGCAGTCACGGACAATTGTCCAGGGCTGGTTCCGAAGGAATTAACCCCCAAGCAGAGGTGTAAAAACCGTGCCGAAAGCTGAATGGCACCTAGGTGTGGTGTCTAGAGCGGTGACTCTGGGATACCGGGCGATCTCTCAGAGTACGCAGCGTTATCCTTGCATGCGGGGCTCTACAAGGATGGACGAACCCCTTTCCCTAGCTTCTCGTGGGAACAACAATGACAACACCAAACATGGTTGTAGTAAGTGCGGTTCGAAACAACAGAACGCGCAGGGCTCTCGACAGTGGGTCGGCCAACAATGCCGACTAATCTAGAGCTGGGGGAGCCAATGAAAATGGATTCAATGCGATGGATCGGCGGGATCTCGCGACCTGTGGGTGGAAGGAGCAACTGAATCAGGACTTGTTAGAGTGCTACGATGCGAGTGTAGCCCGTGAACGGGGTTACATGGCACAGCAGCATGCTCTGTGGTGCGAGAAACACCCGGAGCTATCGCACTTTTCGCAGCAACGTCTCCGAAACCATGCTGAACTACTCCGTAAAAGGGGCTATGTAAGCGGAACGCCTACTCTACCACAGCTAGAACAAACCGGCAACAAAGAAAGAGAGGCGACACTAAGAGCAACCGCGGGCAGACATCCAATAGATTAAGAGCGATGCTTTACGACCCGGAGAAACATCAACACCAAGGTTTCTCTCAAGTCTAAAGATCTGGCTGAAATGGATGACGAGCTTCGTGGATATTTTTCCGGCGAATCCGACCTCTGGGCTATCAATTATTGTGTGTATAATGCAGCGAGAGCTTTGGCCGATGCGAACCGTAAAACAAAACCAACGGTTGATCATAAGACCAAAAGACGAATGCATCAACTTGCCATAAAGATAGGCTGGGCAAGACAGTACGCGTCCTGCATTCAATGTGTGATTGACTATATCACATCTGGCAGGAATTTTACCGCCAAGGTTCGAAAGTTCGCGCGCGAACTCTGGACCCGTTATTACACACTTAACAAGTCAAAGCTGCTGACCATCAGGCAGCATATTGTTGAGGGGATACGGATACTATCTGACGCTAAGAGAAGTCTAGAGCGGAGGGAGAGGTGGGTCAGAGAAGATCAACAGTTTCTCTCTAACCCATCTCGACTCTTCCAAGACCCTCCAGTTACTGTCGAACACCCACCCAAACCAGAGGAGGTCTAAGTATTTTGGAGAAAAGTCTACGAAGTTCAGCATAGACTGGACGAAGACTCAGGAAATATAAATAGCTTCAAGGAGTTATGTGTTGCCCTTATAACACCTGATGAAGAATGCCCACCCATCACTACCGAGGAGGTGAAAAAAGTATTAAGAGGGGTGAAGAAATATTCCGCACCGGGACCAGATTGTTTCAAAACCTTCTGGTGGAAGAAGTTTTCTTCAACCCATCAGCATTTGGCCCGTATTTTCACCTCATATTTGACGTCGGAAGAGCCGATTCCAGTTTAGTTGGTGGAAGGGCGCACAATACTCCTACCGAAAATAAGCAACTTAGCTGACCCGAAGAACTACAGGCCAATAACTTGTCTGAACACGCTTTATAAGATATTCACAGCTATCCTAAATGATAGGATTGTT
>NC_046659.1:16825696-16830018 GCF_010883055.1 Belonocnema kinseyi | reverse complement strand
TTCGTGCAGTTGTCCACTCGTACTCTAATTTATTTGTTTTAATACAAGGTAGTGGTATTAACTGTCCAATTTTTGTTATGTAAGATACGCCTTTAGGTCTCTTGACATTTTCGGACGAAAGATATTAAAAATATTTCAAGTTTTTGAAACACTTAATTTTTATAAGTAAATGATTTACTGCGGCAGCGTAAAAATCAAAATGAGCAGTTTCAACTGAGCATACAGTATATGAATAAGCGGTTTTTCTTTTTGCATAACCAAGGTAAATTCAGGAGTGAAGATCTTTGATGCATAAAATATGAACTTTAAAGTGCTCTTTAAACACGCATCTTTTAAATACTTTATTATATCAATATAATTCTGCTTTTCAAGATTTTAAGATTCATTTTTTTGGAATGTACGTCAAAAAATAACTTTCTAACGCTGGTAACTGCTCACCTACTCTTTCAGTTGCTGGACCTGTAGTTAACCACCTTGTGCTTATGTCTTTAATGAACTCGTGTTCAGGCAAACTTAGATCATTTTGAATCTTCTCAAATATTTCACACCGCACGTACCTGTGGTGAAAATAATAGTCGAATTTCACTATGAAATCAGAAACATCTATGGAAAGGCTGTTGCAACCCTTTACAAAAGAATTATGCACAATATGCAGCTCACAGGTACGTATGTCAGGCAGAGTTAAGACCTTTTTTTAACAATAAACCGTTAAAATCAACTGACTTTTCCAAATGCGAAAATAAAATTAAACCAGTTGCTGATACCAAAACGTAAGTCGCTAAATGTGGACATACAATAATGTTCTCGCTGTGTGACAAATATCTTATTCTAATTTGCATCGCTTTCTTACTTTTCACATTGCTTGTATCCTCAAAAAGCAAGCAAGTCAACACATCAACTTTGTCGATATCTTTAATCATTGAAAATATGGTCCTTAAGCTTCTATGATAAGATATTGACCTTTACTTGGAAGCAATGAAAAATTATATGGTACAGAACCTGGAATTTGAGAAGAAATAAAAATTACATTTTCACAAAGCCACAAAATTAAAAGAAGCAAATATGCACCTGAAAGTAGTTAACGGTAGGCGGCTCAGGGGACTTATCCGAAAGTCAGTTAACTTGCCGGACACTTCCACGGATCCGATAATCAATATATGCAATTACGGATATGTGCTAAAAAGGGAGGTTAATGAACATTTCCGCTGTTCCAACCAAAACTACGATTTTTTACGAATTTGGAAAAATATGGTTTTAAGGAAACATGCATGAAAGTTTCAATAAAATACAACTTTATAAATACACAAGAGAAAAAAAGACGATGAGAAATCAGTAGTAAAAATCAAACGCTGGGGCGAGTGGTCAAGCACGTATACATGTGACGCGAACAGCGTGTCTAACCAAACGTCGACACGCCCGCGTACTACCGGGAGTATCTTCCGAAATACTTCGACTTTGAAGCTAACATTTTTTAAGGACATTTTCAGACAGTTTTGGAATCGATTAAATTACAGTTGTCGACGGGTTGACCTTTAATTTTAAAAGATCTTTGAACAAGTGTGGTCTAAGAATGCATTGGAAATTCTGTTTGCGAATATTTATTCATATCGGATGGAAATATTTTCGTATCAACACAAAAATAAATCCATATAAATAAAATTATGTTTAGATGTAGATCAAACCCGTCAAGTTGAACAAGTATTTCCAATATCAAAAAATACGTTACTGTACATTTTATTCAGGATCGTCAATATTAGCTAAATTTTGTTAAAACTCAAAACTCTGCTCACAATTAGCCATGGAATACAAATAAAATATAACTTTTTGAATATTAAACCCGTAACCTGATTGCTTAAACAAAGTATCATCGTTTATAGTTGTACAGGCGCACAGGCTGCGGTAGGATATCGAGGGGAAAGGAATATTGCCGGAAACGCAGGCGGGCTTTAGGGAGGAAGTATCACCATCGACAATATTTACGTTTTGCAGCATGTGGTGGGTAGAGAATTAGTTAACAAAGGTCTGCAGGCGTACGCGTTTTTTTGTGGATGTAAAAGGCGCGTTTCCTTCGGTGGATAGGGGGCGGTTTGGAAAGGCAATGATGGACAGGGGAGTGGAGCGAGGACTGATAAAGTGACTCAGGGAGTTATAAGAAGAGACGTAAGATAGGGTGAGAGGAGGGAAGGAATTTTTAGAGAGTTTCTGGATAGATAGCGGGTTAAGGCAAGATTTTTAGCTTAGCTTAACGCTTTTTGCGATTTTAATCGCGGATATGGAAGGAAAGCTAGCGGTCGGAGTGATAGGAGTTAGGGTAGGAGGGGTTAGGGTATGGTCACTTGCGTAAGATGACATAGGGCTACTAGCAAAGAGCGAAGAGGCTTTAAAGGAAACGATAAAAACGTTGACAAGATAACTGGATAAGAATAACGGAATGCGGAAAAGTCCAAAGTTATGGTGTTCAGGAAAGGAGGTAAAAGGGATAAGGCAGGGAAGTGGAAATGGAAGGGAAATGCGGTACAGGAGGCTGAGAAAGAAGGTGTTCGTAGATGATTTCCGAAGGAGGATAAAATTATTCGATTTGCTAGTGATGAGTGTCTTATTTTATGGAGTGGAGACGTGCAGGTAGAAGGAAAGTGAGGAGGTAAATAGGATACGAGGAAAGTAAAGTGGACACTGCGGTTGGCAATGAATACGCCGAACTATATTGTCAGGAGGGAGACAGGAAGAACCGAGTTTAGGGATTATAACGGGGAGTCGAGCGTCCAAATATGAGGAATTTTTTAAAGAGTGGGGAAGTAAGCTGGTAAGGGAGTGTTGTTGAGAGAAGAACAAACGCAGGGGTGGAAAGATGGCAGTTGAAAGCGAAAGATATTTTAGAATAAATGTATTGCAGATGGATGAAGTAAGAGGGATGCATAAGGAAGAAAGAAAGGTACATGAGATGATTAAGTAAAATGGCATGGATCTTGGGTGAAAAATGTTGATTTCCACTAACCCAAAAATATTATATTATAGACAAAACTGGAAGAAAAAGGTCATTCTACTCGATGCTGAAGCCGCAGCCTTATTAAAAGAATGAAAGTAATGAGAAACCTAAACTCAAAGGACAGATATTAAAAAAAAAAAATTTTCGTGAACAAATACCCAAATAATGCATGTTTGTTAAATTTGTCTTCAAAAATTATAAAATTTATCAGTTCATCATAAATGTTGCTAAATTTATCATGAAGATCCCAATTAAAAGTCTGACATCGAAAAAAAGCATTTTTCCGTCATAATAGATTTAATGTTTTCACGATGATTTACTTTGATAAAAACAGATATTTCGGGTTCCAATCGTATAAAAAAACTACGAATTTTGCCGACGTTTTGCGAACATTGCAATATTCACAAAACGACGGCAAAATTGGTAGTTTTTTACACGATTAGAAACCCGAAATATCTCTTTTTATCAAAGTAAATCATCGTGAAAACATTAAATCTATTATGACGGAAAAATGCTTTTTTTCGATGTCAGGCTTAGGCAGATAAGGCATTTGTTTATTAAATTTGTTCAGAAAAATCATTAGATTGATGAAAAAATTATGAATTTTGCTAAAGTTATCATGAAGTTCTTAATTTAAAAAAGTTGACACAGAAAAAAACTCATTATTCTGTCGACAAATGACTGATTAATGTATTTTTTGCTTAAATTTGTTTTAAAAAATCTTAAAATTGATCAAAAAATTATGAACTTTGTTGAAGTTATTATGAACTTCCTAATTTAAAAAGTTTACATAGAAAAAAAGGAATTTTTCTGTAGATAAATGCCTGATAATGCATTTTTCTTTAAATTTATTTAAAGAAATCATAAAATTAATGAACTTGCTATGAATGTTGCTGAAATTACAATGAAGTTATATGTTGTATTGTCATGAAGTCATATTTGTTTATTTATAAAAAAATTAAAAACCTAATTCAAAAATCCGACTCGACAACTCTCTTAAAAATCTTTACAGCTTATTTTTTAAATTTTGTTTTGTTGGAATCGGTCAATATTTGTGGGCTGTACGTTATTTTGAACAACAAAAAGTCATTTTTTACCTACCGTGTGGCATGGGACAACAGTAAGTTTACGTAAGGAGATAAATTTACTTGGGGCGTGAAGTCTACGAAAATGTATGTGAATTTGGACGACGTTCGGGATTAGCGAGTGCAAGTCGTGCCAAGCCATGAGTTCCGGAAACGCACGAACGACCTTTTACCATTTGGTTATTATATAAAAATGATATATTAATTCATAATGGGAGACCAATATATACATTACACTACTGTATGACCTC
>NC_046659.1:16815543-16825596 GCF_010883055.1 Belonocnema kinseyi | reverse complement strand
GGTTTCTACTGAATATGGTTACAAAAATAAATAGGCAGTCGCGGAAAATTGTCCAGGGGTGGTCCCGAAGGAATTAACCCCCAAGCGGAGATGTGAAAACCGTGCCGAAAGCTGAATGGCACCTGGGGGAGGTGTCTAGAACGGTGACTCTGGGATACCGGGATCTCGCGACTTTTGGGTGGACGGAGCGACCGAATCACGACTTGCTAGAGTGCTACGTTGCGATTGTGGCCTCTGAACGGGGTTACATGGCACGGCTGCATGCTCTGTGGTGCGACAAACACCCGGAGCTATGGCACTTTTCGCAGCAACATCTGCGAAACCATTCTGAACTACTCCGAAAAAGGGGCTATGTAAGCGGAACGCCTACTCCACCACAGCTAGAACAAGCCGGCAACAGAGAAAGAGAGGCGACACTAAGACCAACCGCGGGCAGGCATCCAATAGAGGAAGAGCGATGCTTTACGACCCGGAGAAACATTACCACCAAGGTTTCTCTAAAGCCTAAAGATCTGGCTGAAATGGATGACGAGCTTCGTGGACATTTTTCCGGAGAATCCGACCTCTGGGCTATCAATTATTGTGTGTATAATGCAGCGAGAGCTTTGGCCGATGCGAACCGTAAAACAAAACCAACGGTTGATCATAAGACCAAAAGACGAATGCATCAACTTGCCATAAAGATAGACTGGGCAAGACAGCACGCGCCCCACATTCACTCTTCCAAGACCCTCCAGTTACGGTCGAACACCCACCCAAACCAGAGGAGGTCGAAGTATTTTGGAGAGAAGTCTACGAAGTGCAGCATAGACTGGACGAAGACTCAGAAAATATTAATAGCTTTAAGGATTTATGTGTTGCCCTCATAACACTTAATAAAGAATGTCCACCCATCATTACCGAGGAGGTGAAAAAAGTATTAAGAGGGATGAAGAACTATTCCGCACCGAGAGCAGATTGTATCAAAACCTTCTGGTGGAGGAAGTTTTCTTCAACCCATCAGCATTCGGCCCATATTTTCACCTCATATTTGATGTCGGAAGACCCAATTTCAGAGTGGTTGGTGGAAGGGCGCACAATACTCCTGCCGAAAATAGGCAACTTAGCTGACCCGAAGAATTACAGGCCAATAACCTAGTCTGAACACACTTTATAAGATATTCACAGCTATCCTAAATGATAGGATTGTTCGGGCAATTGAACCTGTGTGGCAAGAAATGTATGAACAACGAGGCTCAAAGAAAGGCGTAGCCGGATATCAGGAGAACCTGCTCATCGATAGATGTATCTGCAAAGGTGCAGCATTCTACCAGCGTGACCTATCGATGGCCTGAATTGATTATCGGAAAGCTTTCGATTCGACCTCCCACAGACTTTTTATCTGTCTTTTGGAAATCTTAAAGGTTCATCCGCAAATAGTTAGGTGCATAGAGAGATTGACCCCGCTTAGGAAAACCAGATTTACTATCTCATCTGGAAAAAATCGTGTGACAACTAACAAGGTCACCTTTCAGAGAGGTATCTTTCAGGGCGACACCATGAGCCCACTCCTCTTTTGCCTTACATTATTGCCACTATCTCTAGCACTTCGCCATTCCGACGGGTACTTGTGCGGCAAACCTACATATCGAAAGTACAAGGTCACTCATGTATTTTACATGGACGATCTTAAGATCGATGCTAAAAACAAAGGGCAACTACATCTAGCTCTGGGGATTGTCGAACGATATACTAAGGAAATTGGAATGGAATTTGGGGTGCCACAGAGCCGAATTCAGGACGTGACATCTATAAAGGATACTCTCCGAAGCAGATACAAACGTCTCATCCGGCAGATTTGGTCTTCCGAACTGTCGGTGAGGAACAAAGTATCTGCAACGAAAATGCTTGCCCTCCCGGTAGTATTCTATTCATTTGGAGTATTTATATTGACGAAAAACATTCAAAGGCACAATGTGGCACTAAGAGTACTTTATTACCATCTCTGTCACTCCTACGGCATTCACCTTAATATCGCTCCTCTAAATGCTCCTAGGGAAATTGAGTCAATTGTCGAGAATGGGAAGTGCCGCATATACTGGAACTTTATATTAACGACAATTGTTTCTGTTGCTCACTCGAGGCCTGACATGGTTCTTCTTGACTTCGAGAAGCGAATCATGTTCGTTATCGAATTTTCGGCACCAGCTGACAAAAACATCATAGCCAAGGAGAATGAAAAGAAAGAGAGGTATCGAGACCTTATAGGTATGTCCAGTCGGATTCAAGCATATCAGTAATCAATTAAAAATACTTTTTTTTACATTGATTTATATTTGGAAAAAATAAATTTAAAAAAGATTTATTAACATAAATTATGTGAAGCGAGAGGAAGTTGATTTTTTTCAACCCGTTTTAAATATGGTAGATCAATGATTAACTCTTTGCAACGTTTGCATAATTAAAGCGTTAGCACTTTGTCGAAAAATTCATAAACAAAAGAAAAGAATAATCCAAGAAACTCTTAAGAAATTGAGGAACAAGATTTTTCTTCAACCCTTTTTAACATGGAAAATTAAAAATCCTTCCAAAGTCTTTCTTAATGAACACTTGGTGGTTATTAAATTAAATCATAATTTTAAGAAATAATGACTAAACAAGGTGCACTTTAGATGAGCATACATTGACAATTGAATTGAATTTTTAACCCGTTTTAAATATGGTAAATCATCCAATGAAATCACTAAGGTTGCAAATCTAAAATTACGTACACCCTTTAGGGTGTACTTCTTCCTTTATCTAGCTTCCAAATATAATCGGGTGTGTTAATTACCACTCTAAGACTTGCGTTCACGTAAATCCCCTGTACTTTTTCCATATTTCTTTTCAGCCCCAAACCTCCGCCCCATATAGCGCTGCAGCCTTTACGGTGGCGTCCATAATGTAAAGTCGTCGTTTTAAATCCGAGACCCCAGCCCTGCGTGTCTCCCCCACTCCTTGTTGATTATTTGTTGCTCTCCTTTTTCCTACTGCCGCCGTTTCTGAAGCTTATTATCTTCGTTTTTTCAACGTTCACTTCCATCATGTTATCACTTGTCGATTTTCCTAAGGCCCTCAGCATTTTATACAAATCTTTCCCATTTTCAGCAAATAGTACACCATCAGCATAGAGCAATGCAAAATTTTTCACACCGGAGCCTCGCCCTATATACGAGCCGCCCTCTCTTCTTCTCCTCAGTTCCAATTCCAGGCAGTTGATATATATGTTAATTAGTATACGCCTTAATGGGCAGCCCTGCATAACGCCTATTCCAGTTTTAAATTTATTTGTTAGTCCGTCGTTAGTTATCACCCTATTCCAGGTGGTTTTGTATATTTCCCTTATTAGACAGATTATTCTTCCTTCTTCATCCCAGGTTATTCTTTCTTCTTCATCCACTACTCCTATGCCATTCATAACAATCATTGCCCTCTCCTCACACCATCGTAATAGGAATTTTCCCTCACTCCTTAACTCTTTTTCTTCGGATTTCCTTTCGTGTATCTCTAACTCGTTGTCTAAGCCACAATCCGCCACTATCTGTTCTACTCCTATTTTTGCGTTAAGGTCGCCAGCCACAATCAGTTTCGTAGTAGACCCCACTAATTTTTCCAGTCTGTCTCCTCGCTTCTCTAGAAAATATATTAGTTTTGATGGTTTATTATTATATCCTGTGATGATGACGTAGTTATCCTTGTTATTATTTCTAGTTTTTCCAAGTATAAGCCCGTACCCTAGATCCCTCCTTATGCCCATTAACTGTCCGCCGGCCCCTCTGCCTTTTTTATGTTCTTTGGTGGCTGCTTTGCCATGCCTGTTCTTCCTCGCCTTCCGTTTTGGAATGAAATTGCCCCCCGCCTCTCTACGTATTTTTTTACGCTTAATTCTCCTTCAAGTTCTTCTCAAACGAGACACGTGACATCGATCCAGATTCTCTGATACCCTACTTTTGCTATTTTGTGTTTTGCCCTCCAAGCCTCCGCTTTCCTCTCTAGCAAATTTTTGCACTATCTCTTGTCTGAGCGTGAGATCATCCAGGATCTGGACACCCCACCCTGTCTCGGTTATCTCCGCCTTTCTCCTCATTAGTTTTAGCTTGTGATCCTACGCCCACTTCTTCAATTCCTCTTTCTTTTCTCGTAACAGCAGCGTTAGTCCTTTTAATACAATATTCTTTTTCCTCTCACGTCTCTCTTTCAGTTCCGCTTCCCAGTCGACCTGGTTAAGCTTTTCAGGTGGTGGATTGGTCGTTTAAAACTCCGAAGGCCCCCCGCCCTCCTCAGGGGCTCCCAACCCTCCTGTCGCATCCGCGGCATGTGCTGGGTCCATACCCTTAGTCGATGAAGAGCCCCCAGAGGCAGTTGTCATCCGATAAGGTCCACCTTGACCATGAACATTTACTTCGTTTTTATCATTTCTATTTATCCCACTAATCTGTATTTCCTTCCTGAGATTATCTAATGTTATGCCTTTCCACTTATCACACTTATCTTTTTCTTTCTCAAGGTCTATTAAGTTATTAACTAGGCTTACCTGAAAATTCGCCACACATTCCTTTAACTTATTGTTTTCCAGTCTCCATTCATCGTTTTCTCTTCTTAAATTTTTTTTGTCATTAATTGTTAAAGAGGGGCGCATCAATGCGCCCCTCTTTAACAATTCACGATAATTGCTTCCGCTTCCTGACACATCACACACCATTTCGATATTTTCCCACTCTTCCGTTTGGTTCACTGCACTTTTGTTTCCACTCAGCCCTTTCTTCATCTCCAATACCTTAATTGTCTTGCTTCTACTTTTTACTGGCGATCTTGAGAGCCTGTATCTCGCTCTGAAAATGTCTGCCTCCTTGTCAAGGTGTCGTTCCTCGGCACCTGAGTGGTCGAAGACTGAGCCCGGGGCCTGCTGTTGCTGGTTGTTTATCAAGTAATGGGCCAGTTCTCGAACACCAGCCAAGTGTGTTCGTCGCAGCTTTTTGTCTCGAGTGGCACATTTGGCAATATCGCCTGGCACTGCGCCCTTGCGTAGTCTACCCCTGCCTTTTCTTGGCTGTTCTCGACGGATTATTAGCGTTCCCTTCTTTATCGACACTGCTACCGCTAGATGTCACCGATATCGCCAGCTCCTCCGCCCGCTTCTCAGCTTCTTCAACCATGCCTAATTATAATCTCTTTTCCACTAAAATTCAGGAATGGCCGTATCGGAGAGATTACCGTTGCCCGACACATACCTATTATCACAAAGCCTTCATCCCTTCTTATCCACACTTATCGCCCTCACACAGAGGATTCCGTAGTACCCGACTGGTCATTTTACGCTTTGAAAACTGCTACCCGACTAAGCGCATCCACGCACAACCGCGGCCATCTTACAACTCTCGTGTAACCTTTTAATTTAAAACATCAAATTAACTAAATCGAAAAAAGCTAAAGAATCCTGGACATTTGGAAAGTAGCAAAACATGAAATGTATTAGTGAGATAAAAAGGAATTAAAAAATCAAATGCGAAAAGTAGTTATTTAAAAATGATAACTTAGAATAGGGAACCTTAGAAAAATCCCCTTTCGCTTTTGTGATCCCACACATTCGTTTTGGTACAAAAAATTCAGAGTCAATTGTAATTATGGTTGATAACAGAATATTTTATTTCAGGTTTAATACTCTGCCAGGAGTGGTGCCGATGTATACAGGGTGTCTAAAAAGTCCCGGGACGGTTGGATATTTCCTCAGGTAAAATATTTTTCAAAAAAGTGAAGGTCATTCCTGAAGTAAATTTCAACGAGGAATTCAATGGTGACCTTCATGGCTTTTTGAAGGGCAACTTTATTTTTTTTTATTGGAAACCGCCCTTTTTACATCTGCAATGGATAGAGCGGAAAATTCTACGTTCAGGTACGTACCCAAGTCATAGGTGAATTGTATCGCTCAAGGTCAGTTAGAGGTTATTTGAAATTAACAAAGTTTTCCATGAGGTTGGTGAAATTCATGAAGTAAATTTTAACGATAAATTCACTGGCGAGCTCTGTATTGATCTCGGTTACAGCGTTTTGAATATTGTAAAATCACAAGGAAATTTTTCATTAAAAGTTCCAGGTCTTCTGGTGAGAGTTCTGCTCCTCTCCGAAGAGTTATAACAGTCCTATACCGTTTTTCGATACTTAAGTCAATACCTAAGGCGATACGATAAGTTCTATACCGTTTTTCCATACGAATATTACCGATCGAAACTAAATTTCCGTATTACGAGTACATACTTACTATCTTTCGCTAAAAGATTATTATGGCACAAGCTAAACTTTCGGAACGAGAGAGGATATCTATATTAATGATGCGTCTTTGGGGAGATCGAGTTTCATCTTATTATTAAGTTCGTTTGCTTTTTAATCGCACTTTTCGTAATGGAGAAGGGTTAAATCCTGTCTCAAAATCAACAATTGAAAGAACTATAAGGCGCTTTATGAATCATGGACCTATCAAGGACCTTCAAAGAACTGGTCGGCCAAAATCTGCAGGATCTGAGGAGATGCAGATGGACATAGCCCAAGCATTTGTTGAAAATCCACACCTTAGTTTACGTCGAGCAAGTGATGAGCGTGACGTTGCTCCTGAGAGAGTGAAAAACATTTTAAAAAGCACTAATTTCCATCCTTACAAAGTTCATCTGGTACAAGAGCTCAATGAAGACGATCCTGATCGTCGGGTTGAATTTTGTGAAATTATGATGGACAGAATTGAGAGATCCTCTTTTCTTATACAACACAGTATTTTCAGATGAATCTACCTTCACTTTAAAAGGTGAAGTTAAAAGGCAAAAGTGTAGATAGCGGTCCGACACAAATCCTGATTGGATGTTGGAGAGTCACACACAATATCCACAAAAGATTAATGTTTGGGCTGGTATCTTGAATGATACATTGATAGGCCCTTTCTTCATCGATGGTAATCTCAATGCCCGTGCATATAAAGAGCTTCTCAGAAACCAAATTGTACCAAGAATGAGGGAGATTACAGGCGATAATTTTCAAAATATTTGGTTCTAGCAGGACGAAGCAGCGGCTCATTACGGTAGGGAGGTTCGAGCATATTTGGATACTCAGTTCCCTCAAAGGTGGATTGGAAGAAGGGGTGAAATCGAGTGGCCTGCTAGATCTCCTGATCTGACGCCTCTCGACTATTTTCTTTGGGGTTATTTATAGATCTAAGTTTACTCAACGCAACCGCAAAGCTTAGACGAATTGCAGAATCGAATTCTGCAACAGGCTACTTTGATTGATAGGGAGATGATTCGTAATGCTATAACTCATTTTTACAATCGCATAGCTTTTTGTCAAGAAGCTCAAGGTTTTCAGTTCGAACATCTTCACTGAAGTGTGAGAGCCAAGAGGACTCACGCTAATCAATCACCCCCAAACGTGAGAAGCAAGGGGACTCACGCTAATCCAGCACCTCGAAACGTGAGAGGCAAGGGGACTCACGCTAATCAAGCACTCCAAAGGGAACAGAATTCTCTACGTACACGTCGTTTTTCCTGGGTAATGTTAAACGTAAACTGCTTGGAAAAAACCTTGAAGATCATCACCAAGATCAATACAGAACTCACCAATGAATTTCTCGTTGAAATTTACTTCAGGAATTGCACTGATCTCTTGGAAAACTTTGTTAATTTCAAATAACCTCTAACTGACCTTGAACATTACAATTGACCTATGACTTGGGCACGTACCTGAACGTCGAATTTTTCGCTCTATCGATTGCAGATGAAAAAAGGGGGTTTCCATTTTAAAAAACAAAGTTGACCTTCAAAAAGCCATAAGTGTCAACTTCAAGGTCATAATGAAGGTCACCATTGAATTTCCCGTTGAAATTTACTTCAGGAATTGCACTGATCTCTTGGAAAACATTGTTAATTTCAAATAACCTCTAACTGACCTTGAACGTTAAAATTGACCTATGACTTGGGTACATAACTGAACGTAGAATTTTCCACTCTATCGATTGCAGATGTAAAAAAGGGGGTTTTCATTAAAAAAAAAAAAAAAAGACCTTCAAAAAGCCATGAAGGTCAACTTCAAGGTTAAAATGAAGGTCACCATTGAATTCCTCGTTGAAATTTACTTCAGGAATGACCTTCACTTTTTTGAAAAATATTTCGCCTGAGGAAATATCCAACCGTCCCGGGACTTTTTAAGACACCCTGTATATTCGGGGTCATTTTCCTGAACAGAGAAAATTAAATCCATCGAAAAATCGAACAGTTATAGATATATTTCTACAGCCAAGATTTAGCGATACAATTGAACTTAAAAGTAATCATCATAATTTTACAAAACATTAAGATCTACGAAAGAGTAAAATGATCTATAAAGATCGTAAAAGTAGAGTAATGCTTTAAGTGGTACTTTGCGTAATCCCTTGAGGCGAGTGCGACAAGCAAACAATAGTACTCGACCGCAGTGAGGTCGTCAAATCAAAATAGAGAAATAAATGTTAATGGATTTCATTGTAACGTTAAAAGTACTCATTAACCTTCTTCAATTGATAATTAAATCGACTAAATTGAGATTTAAATCTATAATACTAATGTGACAAGTTTGAAGTGTCAAACTTTCACCTCTATTTGATTGAGAATAAAACTATCTACCTAACGCAACTACTTAAACAAACACGAAGTTTTTGGAATAAATTTCCTTTTTAGTTTAGAAATAAACAAGTAAAATACCATTTTATTAATCCGCTAATTATAAATTTCGTATCAAAATGTTGGACAAGGAAAATGGTGAGAGAGACTCCCAAGCAAACAGAACAAGAAAGATTAAATTATCAAAATCCCCTTTGGAAAATAGCGAAAACATATCGCTAGATGAATCAAGTGATGAATCTAATTTCAAAGGTTCACAAGTTAATAATGAGCATGGTTTAAATCCAGATCGAACCGAAAATCCTGGTGGATATAAACGATATGATATAAACGGGTTAAATATGTGGGTTAGCGGAAATAATCGGGAACCAGATACTAATAATGAAGAGGTAGATAGTATATTAGATAAAATAAGAAAATTGCGAGAAGATGTTCACAAGTCATTCACTAGTCAAAATGGATCCACGCAAAAAAATGTTGCAAAAGGTCAAAAAGCCCAAACCAAATTCGCCAATAGGGTAGAGTCTTTCGCGGTAATGCTCACTCAAAAAATAGATAAGCGTGTAGATAACCAAAGAGAAATGTGTGTGGAACAAGAAAAATATTTAGAAAAAATCGTCGATGTTGAAAAAAATTCTGACGTATTAAAAAAGGCTACGGAAAGAATACATGTGGATCAAGCTGATTTCGTGATGGCCACCATGCAAAACAGAAAGCGTTTACAAGACTTGGAAGAACAACAGTTCATATTAGAAAAACGAGTAGACCGAACTATAGGATCGTGACTAAAAAACCGTGGCTAAAAAATTATCCATTTCCGAAATTCTCTGGCATGGATCACGAACATCCCATGACGTTTCTAAATAATTTTGAGCGAATAAAGTAAGTCTTGTGCAATGAATTGGCGTCAGCCACTTTCAATTAAAACAATAACTTATTCTGCTATAAATAATCATAATCAGTGTCACGTTCTCGGCTTCTGATTATCGTAGAAAGTTGTAATAAAGATGAATATGATTATAAAAATTAAACAACAAAATCGCTTTACTTTAAAATACGCATTATTTATTATTGTTAAAGTTTATGTTTTGTCGTCGAGATACGTTCGATCTTTATTATCGTGACGAATGTCAAGTTCCCCAGACCCAGCGTGGGTCATTGGCGTAGGCATTACAAATTCTTGGTGGTCCATTTTTAATGCAGTTCTATACTCGGAGACACTATTATGTTATTTTAAAATACAAATTGTTGAGCTTCATAACAATCAGAGCAATATATTACAACAATTAAAGTCAATAATAATAATAACGGTGGTTTGGAAATAAAAGTTATTGATATGATTTTATTTCGTAGATACTCATCTCCAATCCCTAGAAAGCCTGACACGTTCACATGA
>NC_046659.1:16809641-16815443 GCF_010883055.1 Belonocnema kinseyi | reverse complement strand
TTATTATTGTCTTTAATTGTTGTAATTTATTGCTCTGATTGTTATGAAGCTCAACAATTTGTATTTTAAAATAGCATAATAGTGTCTCCGAGTATAGAACTGGATTAAAAATGCACCACCAAGTATTTGTAATGCCTACGCCAATGACCCACGCTGGGTCTGGGAAACTTGACATTCGTCACGGTAATAAAGATCGAACGTATCTCGACGACAAAACATAAAATTTAACAATAATAAATAATGGGTATTTTAAAGTAAAGCGATTTTGTTGTTTAATTTTTATAATCATATTCATCTTTATTACAACTTTCTACGATAATCAGAAACTGAGAACGTGACACTGATTATGATTATTTATAGCAGAATAAGTTATTGTTTTAATTGAAAGTGGCTGACGCCAATTCATTGTACAAGACTTACTTTATTCGCGTACTAATTTTGAGAACACCTTCTTCTAAATTGCTAAAGATACAGCAGGTGATTGAAAAAATGGGAAAAAGAAGGAAAAATGCGAATAACTTGGTAAATATTAACATTTTGAACAACTTGGAGTATACCTGCAATAGAGTACCTTTTGTCTCTTAATAATTTTCTAAAAAATCACTTGTTGTCAATAAAAAGGGCTTTTTATTGTTATGGTATTTCTTTAATCGATGTTTTCTCCAAATATATCAATTTTATCAAAAAATTATATACCAATGAAAATACGTATCTCCGGGAGTGGGCTGGACTGCTTGCTTGGAGCTGTGATGGCTACTTGCAGGCTGCCTTCCAGGAAAATGACGTCACAGCTGACTCTCCTGTTGGGCGCCGTGCTTGATTTCGTTGATTGAACGCGTGCTATTTTTTCTGCTGGCGTTCACGATGGCTAAAGCAAAGAGTCAACCAGAAGCGGAGAAAAGTTCACGTGATTCTGTCGGCTGCTACAGTCGCTCATACTAGCCTTATTCTTTTTGTAGTGTTTGAAAAGGTGAAACTATGGGACCAAAGCAGATATATCCGACAAAAAAATGGTCAAATGAGCAAGTAATTGCTTTAATTGAAGCGTATAAAGAGGTTTGCTTATATGCTATGAATACACATGCAAAACAATCCGTAATGAGAACGCATTTTAAATAGCTAGTGAAACCTAAAGATTGTAGGTTATGTTAACCGAAATTCTTTGAGCAGCATGCTCAGAACACCTTTTCCCATGTTTCTTTGTTGCAGCCAAGACCGACTCCATATTTTGCGTTTCCGCTTTTCTTTATCTTTTTGTTTTATTAATTCAGTTGATAGAAAAGTAGCAATAGCTGCCTGTCTTCGCCGAATTGCTGTCTTTATAACCGCTTCCATTTTTACCAGTGTCCGCTCGCAAGCTGCAGAGCTAGCATGTGGCCGAGCAGAGCAGCCTACCTAGCAGCACGCATCTCTGCCTTCAGAGCCACCAGCAGCAAAATCCAGCAAGAAAAATAGTACCGTGTGGCAGGCTTAATACAGCGATAAAAGACAAGTTTTTTCGAGAAATCCAGGTAGGATCAGTGTGTATAAACATGAATTACAAATCGACGAAAAAAGACAGTTTTTGATGTGAACGTATACCGTACCTATATTTCTCAGGGATAAAGTAGTAAATAAGGAATTTGAAACCTTACTCGAATTAGGAATAATTCAACGATCGAACAGCGCTTATATCACTACAAAAAAAGATGGATCAATCCGAATCTGTTTAGATGCGCAAAAATTGAATTATCTAATGATGAACGATTATGAATGTGCAGAACCAACGGAGGTTCTCTTTCAGAGATGTTCAAGGACTAAAGTCATGTCAACACTAGATTTAGTCAGTAGTTTCTAGCCAGTTTCCTTGCATGAAAATTCAATTAAGTATACTGCATTTCTATATGAAGGTAAATGCTATCAATTCAAAGTCACACTTTTTGGTTTGAAAAAAGTACGGCGGCACTTATAAGAGCACTTGATTTAGTTTTAAGAGATTGGAAATTTCATAATTACATTTACTGACGATATGTTGTGTACATCAAAGAATACTTCTCAGCATCTGGACCATCTGGAAACTCCTTTTCAACGCCTGTAGGAGCATAACGTGACGGTTAACTTTGAAAAATCGCATTTTTTCTGTCCTGAAGTAAAATTTCTGGGCCACATATTAACACCTCTTGAAATAAAACTAGATCCAGAAAAGATAAAGATGATTCATGACTTTCCAAGACCAAGAAATTTAAAAGAATTAAGAGGATTTCGGGGATTAATAAACTACTATACTAAATTCACAAACGAACATGCTAAAGAAATTGTGCCACTTCTTGAATTGCTAACCTAGAAAAAACTAGAAAAAAAAGGCGTTTAAAAAGGTCAAGGGCTTGTTTTGTGAAAATATTATCCTCATCTACCCCGATTTGAGTAAACCATTTTATTTACAAACTGATGCCATTGATGTAGCATTAGGTGCAGTACTCTACCAAACAAATGAAAAAGGGGAACACTTACCAATATATTTTTCCAGCAGGACTCTCAAAGGATCCAAATTATTAGCTTGGTAACTGGAAGGTTCCCCCGGTGGATTATGGCGACCCAAGATTATTGGTTCGACACAGAACATTGCAACGGAAAGAGCAACGTAGTTGCGGACACACTACAGTGATCCCAGATCTGAAACGAGATGTGGTCCAATACTATGACAGGGCTATGTCCGTGTGAATATAGTAGGAGACGATGTAAATAACTGAGTTGCGCGCGCAACCCTTTTCTCCTCTTCTGAATTTGAAGACTCGAAGGTGCACGATTGCCGGTCGGAGCACTTCGGCGGTTCTATTTATATCTCTATCTGCTTTAAAATAAAATGAAGAGATTGGGATTTTAATATTTCCAGATTTCGATGCTGGCGATTCCCATGATTTGAATATTTCGCGCGCCTCTTTATATGCGTATATTTTGAGGTTATGGTATTTCAAGTAAGAAATATAAATTATATAAATATTAATAATGATAATATTATAATTATGCTATTTTATAATAGTCTTATTTATATCTTGATCCGCATTTAAAAGAAATGAATGAAATTAGCGATTTTGGAATTCATCTCGTTTGGATAAAAACTCAATTATTTGATTGAAAAATTAATTCTTTTTTTGAAAATGTAACTATTTTGTAAAAAAGTCCCCTTTTCTATCAAAAGTTCACCTACTTCGTTAAAATTTTTATTTTTTTTTATTTGAAGGTTCATTTTTTTCGTTGAAAATACATTTTTGAAACTAACAATTAATCTATACCATTTTTGGTTAAAAAATCATGTATTTTGTTACAAATTCGTCTTTCTTTGTATATATTAAATTTTCTTATGGAAAATTGATACTTTTTAATTAAAAATTACAATTTTCGTTTGAATTATCAACTTTAATTATTTTTGGGTTGCAAAGTCGTTTTTTTGTAAATGCAAGTTGAAAATTCAACTATCTGCCTTTAAATTGGGTTAAAAATTCAGCTTTTTTTGTAGATAATACTCTTCTTGACTTTAAAATTAAAAAATTTCGTTGAAAGTTCATGAATTTTGTTGGAAATTAACCTTGTTTGGTAGAAATTTAATCTTCTTGGTTGAAAATGTATCATTTTTTATCAAAAATTCAATTGTTTGGTTGAAATATCAACTGTACATCTTCTTGGGTTTAAAAGTCGATTATTCCATTAAGATTGTAAAAAAATACGTTTTTTTTAACAAGGTTTTTTAATTATGGTTGAAAATTTAACTATTTGATTGAAAGTTTAAATTGAAAGTTTAAAATTTAACAATTTTGTTGAAAATTCGTTTTTTTCTTATTCAATTCAATTTTTTATCACAGTTTTTATCTGGAAATTGAACTATTCCACTTTTGGTTGAATATTTATCCTGTCGTTTGTATTAGTTGAAACACTAATTATTTAATAGAAAATTAATTTATTAATTTAATTAAAAAATATTAATTAAAAAAAGAAAATTTCGTTAATTATCAGAAATATTTGACCGTTCATTTAAAACAATCCATTACAAACAACTGTTAAAACTATACAAATTTGAACAGAATGGTTCGAAATAGAAAGCCTCGAATTGTCAAATTTATAATGAGCTAAATTTTAAGTTTGAACGCTACAATTTTAATTTTTAAAAATATTCAAAATTAATTTAAAACTTAAAATTATTTCAAATAATTTGAAACACGATGTAGATTTTTGCAGATTTAAGAAAATTAAGTTTTTTGAGAATTGTGAAATATTTAAAAAGAATAACAAAAATTGTTATGATTGCTCAGAAAATTGAAAATGATTTTTTATTTTGCAAAATTAATTTTAAGTGAGTATTTGAAGATTTAAAAAATTAAAAAAAAAATGATTCAGGACGATCTTAAGGCAATTTTTTGATTTTGCAGTTTTTTTAATATTAGGAAACAAAATCTAATTAACAAAATAAATCAAGTTTCAACCCAAAAGTTTACTTTTTAACAAAATAAATTAATTTTCTATCAAATAATTGGTGTTTTAACTAATACAATGTACAGGATGAAGTTTCAACCAAAAATGGAATAGTTCAATTTCCAGACAAAAATTGTGCTAAAAAATTGAATTGAACAAGAAAAAAAAACGAATTTTCAACAAAATTGTTAAATTTTCAAGGGAAAAGGTGTATTTTTGACCAAGAAGATTAATGTTCTATAAAAAAACGATTTTCTAACTTAACCAATATATACGATTAATTTTTAATCAATCATATAATAGTTAAATTTTTAGATAAAGATAAATAATTTTTAATAGAAAAAACTTAATTTTAAACAAAGTTGTTAAATTGTCAACCATTCAGATGAATTTTCGACCAAGAAAATTAATGATCTACAAAAAACAATAATTTTAAACCAAATAAATGAATTTTCAACGAAATTATTTAATTTTAAAGTCAAAAAGACGAATTATCTACAAAAAGCTGAATTTTTTAAGCGAAAAATATGAGTTTTCAACCAAATAGTTAAATTTTCAACCATAATGAAAAAACCTTGTTAAAAAACGCATTTTTTACAAAGTAGTTTAACTCTTAGTGAATTAATCGACTTTTAAACCCAAGAAGATGTACCAAACAAGGTCAATTTCCAACAAAATACATGAACTTTCAACGAACTTATTTAATTTTAAAGTCAAAAAGAGTATTATCTACAAAAAAAGCTGAATTTTTAACCCAATTTAAAGGCAAATAGTTGAATTTTCAACTATAATTATGAATCCGTAATAATTAAGAATTAATTTTTTTACTAAGTTGTTCAACTTTAAATGAATAATCGATTTTTCCACCCAAAAATTATGATTTTAATTTTTAAACATATAGTTGCATTTACAACAAAACGACTTTGGAACCCAAAAATATTTACACTTGATAATTCAAAGGAAAATTGTAATTTTTAATCAAAAAGTATCATTTTTCCATAAAACAATTTAATGTATACAAAGAAGGACGAATTTGTAACAAAATACATTATTTTTTAACCAAAAATGGTATAGATTAATTGTCAGTTTCAAAAATGTATTTTCAACGAAAGAGATGAACCCTCCAATAAAAAAAATAAAAATTTTAACAAAGTAGCTGAACTTTTTATAGAAAAGGGGACTTTTTTACAAAATAGTTACATTTTCAACAAAATAATTAATTTTTAATCAAATAATTGGGTTTTTATCCAAACGAGATGAATTCCAAAATCGCCAATTTCTTGAATTTCTTTTAAATGCGGATCAAGGTATAAATAAGACTATTATAATATAACATAATTATAATATTATCATTAT
>NC_046659.1:16807796-16809541 GCF_010883055.1 Belonocnema kinseyi | reverse complement strand
ATTTATATAATTTATATTTCTTATATGAAATACCATAACCTCAAAATATACGCATATAAAGAGGAGCGCGAAATATTCAAATCATGGGAATCGTCAGCATCGAAATCTGGAAATATTAAAATCCCAATCTCTTCATTTTATTTTAAAGCAGATAGAGATATAAATAGAACCGACGAAGTGCTCCGACCGGCAATCGTGCACCTTAGAGTTTTCAAATTCAGAAGAGGAGAAATGGGTTGCGCGTGTAACTCAGTCATTTACATTGTCTCCTGCTATATTCACACGGACATAGCCCTGTCATAGTATTGGACCACATTTCGTTTCAGATCCGGGATCACTGACACACTAAGCAGATTATCTCCACATGAATCGGGATATCCTTTTGATCTAAATGAGGGAAAGATCTTTTTATACATACTAGCAAAAAACCATCTTCGACTTTGCGAAAAAGACTGATAAATTTGGTAGAAGCACAAAAAGAGAACCTGGCTATGCAAAAACGATTAAAAGACATTAACAAAGGAAAAACAAAAAAAGTTTAAAGTCTATGAAGATTTGGTATACCTTACTACAAAAAAAGGGAAGAAACTTTGTATAACAAAAGGCATAATTGATCAAATAATCGACGAATGTCAGGAACTATATGCATACGTAGGAGCTCAAAGGATATTTCGGAAGTTAAACGAATACTTTCATTACCTCACTTCGCAAAAATTATACAATGAAGATTGGCCAGCTGCGATTTGTGTCAAAAAAATATAATCACAAATCAAACCAGCTATGCTGAATGGAGAAGCTACGCTCCAAAGTCACCTAGAGAAATCCTCTCCATAGACTTATGGACCTTTGCCAGCATCAAGGGGAGGAATTACATACATACTTTCCACAGTTAATGCTTTCAGCAAATATGTTAAATTATATGCAATAAGAAGAGCAACAGTCAGTGCAGCAATTAACAAATTCATTAAAGACTACGTAAAAAAATACAGAAAGCCAGAAAAAATCGTGACTGACCACGGCACACAATTCACAGGTGGGCAGTGGTTAAAGAAACTACAAGAAGAAAAAATTCAGACAGTATTCTCTTCAACTAGACACCTACAAAGTAATTTAGCGGAAAGGATCCATCGAGAATGCATTGGAAGATTGGCTAAAACTACAACCTTTAATCCCAAATCTTGGATATGAGAGAAAAGTGAAACTGACATACGAAAACGTTATTCGCAAAGGAAAGAGAAGAGCTGAGATTCAACTGGACACATAAAAGCACCAAATTAAAAGATGATGAAGTTCTGACCTAATTGCTAAACAAATCAGACAAAGAAAATAAAGTACTTACAAATTCTTATAAATATATGAAGGGCCATTCAAAATGAAAAAAGAAGTTAATCCGGGCACATACAGACTGTGGGATCACGAAATAAAAGAAGTAAAAGGCATCTATCATACACAAGACCTGAAACGGTACGTCAGAAGAGAAGAGGGCAATAAGGACGAAGATTTAATTATAAAATAAAATGTAAAATTTATTTAATAAGTTAAAAAGAGAACCGTAATTAATTAAAAGAGCGGTAGAAATGCAAACCCACTAAATATATCGGGATCAGTCGGTTAGATAATAAGAGATTAGAAAAACAAGAATATATTTGTTATAAGCATGCAAAAAAAATCATATAAACTATTTGTAATAGAAAATTTGAAATGCAGGTTATAAAAATAAAGAAAAAAATATATATACATACAAA
>NC_046659.1:16805685-16807696 GCF_010883055.1 Belonocnema kinseyi | reverse complement strand
CCTTCCACCACCAAGTAAGTGTGTGGAGGGTGTGTAAAGGAATAGAGAAGGTGTAAGAAAAATTTAAACCCTTAGGGGACACATTAGAAGCTTCCACTCAACTAGCCCATTGACAACATTGCGAATTGCTTGCAGGGTTTGACGACAGCACGGTCGGTATTTCTCTAAAATAGTAATTAGAAAAAACTTCACTATTCTAATTATTTAGGACCAGAGACACATTCTTGCATGCCTTCTATTTATCGTGCCAAATTTTTAACACGAAATTTCATTCCGTGTGGACGTAAGTTGTGAAAGAAAACTTCCACTTGTATTTTCTTCAAAAAAAAAAAATTGTTTCAAAATTTCTACCTGAACAAAGCAGAGACATGGACTTTATTACCTCCTCTTTTATTTCCCAAACTTTCAGAGCGGTACCTCATTTCGTTTAGACGTAAGTTGGGAAAGAAAAATTGAAGACCAGATTTGGTCACGTGACCAAATTTAGTTAAAACTCAAAATTTCTGTTCACAATTAGCCATAGAATACGAATACAATATTGGTGGTTAGGGAGTGTTGGTAGTAGAAGGAAAACAGGGCTGGGAAGATGCAGGTTGAAAGGGAAAGCTATTTTAGAACGATTGGATCGCAGATAAATGAAGTTAGAAGGCTGCGCGAAGAAGAAAGGTATATGAGATGGTTAAGAAAAACAGAATGGAAAGAGAGAAGGCAGCATTTGAGGCGAGAGTAAAAGAGTCATGGTTTCACGGGAACTATACTTGGGTGCATCGAGGATTTGAATAGGTTTTGTCTATCTAAGGAGAAGAGGATGTGTGAATTATGTACGAAGGGGGATGCAAGAGTGTGAAGAGGTAGAAAGGAGTGGGATGCGCATGGTGCTATTGATGCTTAAAAGGAGGGATAGAAAGGCAGTAGCATGGGTGAAGGGTTATCGTGTAAGATGGTGAGGAAGAGAAGGAAGGAAGAAGAGGAGTTGAAAAGGAAAGGTTGTAAAGAGGGGAGAAAGTAGATGTAAGAAGAATGTAAATATTGTAAATAGTAGATAAGTATTAAGTATTAGCCGCGGATACCGGAGTTAGAATGCGAAGTGACGAAAAAAAGTAGGTTTCATGCGTGCTAGGCAAGGCGATGTGAGGAAGGCTAGGCTATAAGAGCGAGCGGTCTTAGAGATAAGGTGTGAATGGATGTTAGTTTTCAAGAATCAGTTGTTCAAAATTCTGTAAAAAATGGAAGTATAAGCTAGTCAATTTTTCAAGGCCAGCTGGCTGAAAAATAAACGTTTATATACTATTATCTATTATATTGATGCTAGGTACTTACAGTTTTTTTCAGAAATTTTAAATTTTTTTCCACTTTTCACTTAGTATAGTACTTATTAATGCCAGTTAAACAAAAAACAGTTGTTTAATCACTTTACTATTGTTTATAAGTATATTCTCTTAAATAAGTGATAGAAAGTTGCGTTTTTTCTGAAATACTTTGCAATACAAATTTATAATACAAATTTATAATACAAATTAAATACTTTGCAATAAACTTCCGGCATTTTACTTTCTAATTAATTTCTATGTCATATACATAAATATATGTATATTTATTCGGTTCGGTTTTGATTCCTCTAGAATCAAACTGAAGGGCCTATGACAAAGCCACCGAACGCGTCCTCGGGTTGCGGATAGAGGGTCCCTGTACCAAGGGTTTCTGCTTAATATGGTTACAAAAATAAATAGGCAGTCGCGGACAATTGTCCAGGGGTGGTCCCGAAGGAATTAAACCCCAAGCGGAGGTGTGAAAACCGTGCCGAAAGCTGAATGGCACCTGGGTGAGGTGTCTAGAACGGTGACTCTGGGATATCGGGCGATCTCTCAGAGTACGCAGCCTTATCCTTGCATGCGGGGCTCTGCAAGGACTATTCATTTGGAGTAGTTCCATGGACGAAGAACGAGCTCAGATCTCTTGATATCGGGACAAGAAAGGTTATGCACATGAACAAAAGCATGCATCTTAAATC